>NC_134689.1:13647123-13682123 GCF_050947455.1 Rhinoderma darwinii | reverse complement strand
TCTTTAAATTCATGAACAAAATGTTAGTTCTTAGCAATAAAACAACTAAATAATACTGTAGTGAGGTGGGTGTATTTTTGGAAAGTTTTATTCCTATTTCCTAAAATTCAAATTTTTCCCATGAGTCCTGCAAACTAATCCAAAAAAGCAGAGCTTCTGCCGATTTGTATAAAAAGGGCCATTTCCAGGCAATGGTGGAACGAGCGTGGGACTTTTTATGCTCTGCGGTTTTTCGATTAAAAAGTTTGGAGGTAAATCTATGCGTTTTGGACTGAGAGCTGTTGGAGTGATCTCCATCAATCTTGAGCTTCTTTTCTCTATAACAGAATTTGTCCAAGATTCATTCAAATTCCCAAAAATGACCGATCGGGAGAGATTGCACATACAATGATTTGATGTACAGAAATCTAAAATGGCAGTGGACGGAGCCTTTATTTATAGGTTCATGCTTTCACTTAACACACATTAACCAATCAGATGATGCCAAATATACAATGTGTACGTCCACTTCTCTATAAGGTAACAAAATTCTTCCTAGTTGAATCCCTTCAAGAACATCTGGTAGTCATCAGTTTGGAAGGCCTGATGACGTCATCTTTATCCTATGTATTCAAATGATGGGGAATGTCTTTTAAGAGAATCTTAAAAAATATATCCCATACATATTTCATTGAATATAATGCAGTCATTTTGATAACAATTATACAATGTATATGAATTACTCTAACAGTTCCCCTCTTTTTGACAAAATACTGCATCCAACTATTCTATCCCTATGGGACCCGATACCCCCTGAAGGTGAAAAATCGGATCCTCCTATCCCTTCCTAACCTAGTATAGTGGCCATTAGACTGGCGATTCTACCTATCATGAGTTACAGCTGAAACTGTGGTAGATCACGGATTACACGGGTAGCCATATAAACAGTGGCATCATCAAACTTGCCTTGAGATCCTTTCCCACAGATCATCTATAAATCATTTACCCAAGAGAGGGGTGTTCCTGGCCACACAAATCTATCCCTAATTATCTGATTCCTTCCTAACACCACCACATATGTCGACTTGAGAAGGGCTTTGTGAAGACAACCCCTTTTCAAAAAGTAGCCGTCGTGGCGATCAGCTGAATGCTGGGGGTCCGGCTTTTTTTTTTACCCCAGGGGAAGCTGCGACCAGCCACACATTTGACATGAAGCAATGCCTGGTCATGTAGTGCAAAGACACGCTGGGTCTGACAGAGCAGGGGACCCCCTCTATGATGTCCATATACTCTAATAGGACATATGGACAGTGGTGGTCCAGATAGGACAACCCCTTTAAGGATTTTTGGATTATTTTTTTTATTCAGACTGAGAGGAAATGACTGCAATGACAAATCAGCAGAAACTGATTCTACAGACAGACTTTAATCCTCGGAGGGATTTTCAGACAATGCATTTTGTACGATTGCAGAAAGATAGCAGCATGATCATTTTCGTGGCTAGAAAGTGCGCATTCACCAGCTGGGGGCAGATTGTGATTTTAGTAAATGAGTGAGATCCGTTCTGTGCCAGCAGCTGATATCTTGCAGCAAAAAAGCTTCATTAAAACATGAAGATGTACCGGACGGGTCATACACCACAGCGCCGAGGCTGCGCGAACATCCTGACAAAGACATCTTGGATTGTAGATTGCTCAAACATCAGGTCAACCTGCAGCTGCTGTAATAATGAAGAGATTATCACACGTTCTGGATTATCGGAAGTAATATCAATATTACCTGTGCCAGATTATCAGAATTTCTGGATGATGGATCAACAAAATGTTACTGTATGTCAGTGGTCCCCAACCTGTGGTTCTCCAGATGTTGCTAAACTACAACTCTCAGCATGCCCTCCTCCTGATCCTGATGACGCCACATTATACTACTGTTTTTGAGTACTTTGTCTTAATGGTAATAGCTAAAAGGGCTGTGGGTCGTTGCCAAATTTGCCTCCCCTTAGCACAGATCATTTAAAGAGGTTGTCATCTTTGGACAATCTGTTTTTGTTAAAAAAGATCCTTGATCACACGGTGTCTTGCATCAAGGACCCCTGGCGATCAGTTGTAATGTGTGTGCGATCCTGGCAGTTAGGGTATGTTCACACGGCCTATTTACGGACGTAAATCGGGCGTTTTTGCCCCGAATTACGCCCAAAAATAGCGCCTCAATAGCGCTGACAAACATCTGCCCATTGAAAGCAATGGGCAGACGTTTGTCTGTTCACACGAGGCGTATATTTACGCGCCGCTGTCAAAAGACGGCGCGTAAATAGACGCCCGCGTCAAAGAAGTGACCTGTCACTTCTTTGGCTGTAATTAGAGCCGTTATTCATTGACTCCAATGAATAGCAGCGCTAATTACGCCCGTAATTGACGCGGCGTTCAAGCGCCTGCACATGCCGGTACGGCTGAAATTAGGGGGATGTTTTCAGGCTGAAACATCCCCGTAATTTCAGCCGTAACGGACGCCCTCGTGTGAACATACCCTAAGTGTTGAATTCCCCTGCAGTGCCACCACAGGAAAAATAAGGAATTACACCGTTCTCACTGGAAAAATGGGCTGATTGGTTTTTCATGGCCTTTCCCCCAGCTGTGACTGCTAGTGATCAGCTGTAATCTGTGGGGAAACCTGGCAGTAATTGCTCAATTTCCCTGCAGTGCCACCACTGGGGAAATGAAGTATTACACAGTGTTCATTCATATCAATGTGTTGTCTGTTTAATGGTTAGACATGTCGGGTCCTCCAGAGGGAGATCAGGACCCTCTCGTAACTCAGAATTCCCTAATAGGGTATATGAACATGGGTTTTTCTGATTGCCATAGACCTGTGAATGCTTGACTGTTCCCGCGAAATTTTTTCGGTATGTAATGGCTGGTCTTTAATTGTGGGTCTATAGGCTCCTGCTCTACTACTCTGCCATGAATAACAGATCATGGATGTGTAGGCACGCACTGTGGACCCGATGCCCCCCCCCCCCACCCCTGCCTTCCTCTCTCTCTCTTCCATAGAGGTCAATATCCTTCTGGAGGTGAGACAGTGGACAGGTAACCTTACATGATAAGGTCAGACTTCCATAGATATTGTAACCCATAATCTACTAGACGTTCCCCCACCCCCCACACTCTCAGTGAGACTATTCCCAGTGTTTTAGATGTGACTCAGACCTAAAATATCTGCTCAAATTAATATTTAACCATAGAGAGTGAATGACGTCCTGACACACAGGCACCGTGATGTTTACACCGACTGGTGTAAGACCTTCTCTTCTCCTCCTACCAAAATAAAGTACTAATTCCTGATTATATGAAAAATCGAAATGGAATAAATCCTCATTTACGGCAGGATATTAAATACAGGGGGTGCAGGGGTTGCGGTCCCTTGACAATAAGATGATAACAAAGTGTCCTCCCTGCAGAGACTCCCAGCGATCAGCTGTAATCTGTGGGGAAACCTGGCAGTAAGTGTTCAATTTCCCTGCAGCGCCACAACAGGCGGAATTAGGTATTACACAGTGTTCATTCATAGCAATGTGTTGTCTGTGAAATGCATCACAGGACAGGTCCTCCAGAGCGTGAGACGTTCTTTGTAACCGCTCTCCATTCTGGCCAAGAGATAATTATCCGGGACAGGAGACCCCCTCTATTGACTCTGAATTTCCTAATAGAATATATAAAATGACAGGTTTTGGAAACTTGACATCCCTTTAAAGGGGTTTTCCCATGAAGGACATTTATGACATATCCACAGGATATGTCATAAATGTCAGATAGATGCAGGTCCCACCTCTGAGACCCGCATCTATCTCTAGAACGGAACTCCCGGTCACCTCCTGATTATTTCAAGTGGCCGGGAGTCAGCGCGAGCACAAAAGGCTAGAACGGGGTTTAGGGGGCCCCGTTCTAGAGATAGGTGCGGTTCACAGAGGTGGGACCCGCATCTATCTGATATTTATGACATATCCTGTGGACATGTCATAAATGTCCTTCATGGGAAACCCTTTTAACCCCTTCCCGACATTTGACATATGGCTATGTCATAGCCAGGTAGGGGGAAGTATGGAGCGGGCTCACGGAGTGAGCCTGCTGCATACAATGCGGGTGTCGGCTGTATGTTACAACCGACACTTCACAGTAACGAGCGGAATCGCGCTCGAGTGCGATCACGCTCTTTTAACCCATTAAATGCTGCGGTCAATAGCGACTGCAGCATTTAAATCGTTAGAAAGAGGGGGCGACCCCCTCTAGCAGCTCATCGCGCCCCCTGCAATGCAATCGTGGGGAGGCGATGGTTGCTATGGCAGCCTGAGGGCCTAATGAAGTCCCCGAGGTCCGCCATCTTTGTGCTCCTGCTAAGCGCTGCCTCTGGCCTGTCAGAATCACGATATACTGCAATACATTAATATTGCAGTATATCGTGCAAGCGATCCAACGATCGCTGGTTGAAGTTCCCTAGGGGGACTAATAAAAAAAGTAAAAAATTAGTCAAATAAAGGGGGTTTTTTTATGTAGTAAAAAAAATTTAATTAAAAGTTCAAAAAAACCTTTTCCCATTTCCCCCCTAAAGCATTGTAAAAAAAAAGAAAAAAAATTTAACATAATTGGTATCGCCGCATCCGTAAAAGTCTGAACTATTACAATATATCATTATTTAACCCGCACGGTGAACGCCGTAAAAAAAATTCTAAACGCCAGAATCTCTATTTTTTGGTCACCTCATCGCCCACAATTTTTTTTATAAAAAGTGATCAAAACGTCGCATGTACCCCAAAATGGTATCGTTAAAAACTACAGCTTATCCCGCAAAAAAAATAAGCCCTCATGCCGCTTAATCGACGGAAAAATAAAAAACTTATGGCTCTCGGAATTTGGCAACACACAATAAATTGTATTTTTTACACTTAATTTTTTCCTTGTAAAAGTAGTAAAATATAGAAAAAACTAAATATATATTTGGTATCTCCGTAATCGTATTGACCCGCAGAATAAAGTTAACATGTTGTTTTAATTGCACAGTGAATTCCGTAAAAACGGCGCGCAAAAAACAATGGAGGAATCGCTGTTTTTTTCATTATCTACACCACAAATATTTTTTTCCCGTTTCCTAGTACATTATATGGCACAATAAATGCCTCAATGAAAAACTACAACTCATCCCGCAAAAATCAAGCCCTCATAGGACTATATAGACGGAAAAATGAAAAAGTTATGGCTTTCGGAAGGTGGGGAGGAAAAAATGAAAATCTGAACATTGTTTATGACGGGAACGGGTTAAGACTTGAATCACACCTGCAGTTTTTGGTGCTGTTTTCTGGAGCCAAAGCTTGGAATAGATTTAAAATGAAGTGGAAGAATAAATGAAGGACTTTTTCTTCCTGTTAGATCCACTCCTGGCTTTGTTAAAAAAAAACTGCATCTAAAAATTCATGTGTGATTCCAGCCTGAGGCCTATTCACATTTTTTTTTGTATTTTAAAACGCATTGTAAAATACATCACGCGTTTCAGACATTTTTCATGGTATTTTTTGACACGCGTTTTTGTTGCCATTCTTTATTTTGTACAGTGTTTTTAAAGTTCTATACAGAAGTCCATGAAGAAAAACGACAAAAAAAGACCCCACACCTAGAGCATGCTGCGTTTTGATTTAAAAAAACGCCACTGATACCAAAAATGGTAGTATTATAAATGGCACATGGTAGGTGCGGAGCCCTGTTACTAGGAGCTTCATGTTCCATCTATTTTATATGTGGCTCAGATAGGTCAAGCTAGGTCTGGGTCCAAGAGGAGGTACGGGAGCGGTGTCTGGGTCCAAGAGGAGGTACAGGAGCGGGGTCTGGGTCCAAGAGGTGGTACGGGAGTGGGGTCTGGGTCCAAGAGGAAGTATGGGAGCGGGGTCTGGGTCCAAGAGGAGGTACCGGAGTGGGGTCTGGGTCCAAGAGGAGGTACCGGAGTGGGGTCTGGGTCCAAGAGGAGGTACGGTTGTGGAGTCTGGGTCCAAGAGGAGGTACGGGGGAGGGGTCTGGGTCCAAGAGGAGGTACGGGAGTGGGGTCTGGTTCCATGAGGAGATACGGGGGCCTCCATGAACCTTACAGTGGAATTCCCAGAATCAACATTTATCAGCTATCCACAGCATTTGTCTGTTACCTTAAGTCCCATAGACAGTGAACGGAGCGGCAAGGTGCATGCTTGACCCCCCCGCTCCATTCGAACTCCTCCTCACTGTGGTCGTGCAGTGATGAGGAACCGGGGGACTCAGGACCCCCATTCTAGTGATCGGTGGGGACCCCAGTGATTAGACACTTATCACCGATCGCGTGGAAAGATAATTGTCGATACAGGAGATACCCCTTTAATCCCTCCCTGACAGTGACTTTCACCCCCCCCCCCCCTATAATAAGTGAAAGCAACAGCACCCCCATAACAATGACTGCCACAGTCCCCTCTGGGTTAGTGGCAGCCACTTAATATACCTCAGGTTGTTGGATCTTTGTGAGTGTGACAGGAAGGACGAGACATATTGTGATGAGTGGAGTTTATTATTAGACATGAATCTTTCCAAAGCTGCGAATAAACTAATATAAAATACATAAAAAACACATAAACACATGACCGGTGATATACAAATCTCCTGAAATCTCGGCTGCTTTGTTATGGGCTCAGTCACCAATTTTATAAATGGATCTCATTATTTCCATGTGTGAGATGAGGGCGGTGGGATCGATGGTGTTTGATCTCTGCTCTGTCTCCGATGACGTCATCACTGATGGTCGGGTGTTGAGTCTTTGATCTCTGAAATTGGGAACGGGAACAGGTAGTTTGAGGGCCCTTTACACTTTAATATATTTAGACATCAAAGCTTAGCTGGACTCTGGCTCGGCCTTCATCTCTCTGCTGTTATTTCTAGTATCATGACCAACAAACACTCATCACTGGTCGATGTCACCCGAAATAGACAAAAATAACTCACAACGATCATATTTTTTATTAAAGGGGTAGTACACCTAATTCAGTAGCCTATAATATAATATTATAATATGATCAATATGTAAATTCTCAGCACTGGAGTTATGTGACATAAAGTAGTGATCATGGGGCAGGGATTTATCTGGACTTCATGTCAATCATATCATTGATGTATACAATTAACTTTACATTTAGTGTCCCTTTAAATTGATCACACAAAAAGACATTACAAAATCTAGTGGGCACCATCATCTTCCTCCTAAAGAGGGTATAACTACCACTATCCTAGGACCTGGGCATTTTTTAGCACTGTTATTAAGGCAGTGTATGGCGGTATTATTAGGGCACCATCAGGGGCATCACACAAGTAACCAAGGGGCCCCAGAGAAAAAATTGGATTTGGGCCCCGCTCCGCAATGACCACATTGAGCAGCTAGGGGGCTCAATAAATAAAAAGGTTATGTTTATTATAATTTCTACCCATTCCTTGGCATCTTCCTTCTTCTCTTCCATCTCCCCAATATCATCCGGAGATCATGGACGGCCCTTCTCCTCTCATACTTTTTTAGCAGTGGAGTTGGACCTCCTCACATGTTGGGTCCCGTAGCAGTAGCTATGCCTGGTAGTTATGCCCACGGGCACCATATAGCTCAGTAATCGTAGCATTGTGGTGGCATTAATTGGGCACCGTATGAGATTATTTTTTAATATCTTGGGCCCCATAACAGTTATTATGTCTGCACCCCTGTTAGTCAGGCATTGGCACTATATAGCTCAGTCATTGTGGCGGCATTATTTGGCCCTGCGTGATCGTTTTTTGTGCACTTTATTGTAATTTTTGAAAAAAACATTGTGATGTTTTTAAGCTTTTAACCTCTTGGTGCACCATGACCTACTTGTACGTTATGGAATGACTTGTGTTAAGGCACCATGCCATACATTTACATCATGGCATTGCATGGGCACAGACACTATGAACGGGAGTTCGTCAATAGTTGACCGCTGTAACGGTCGGGATGAGAGAAACCTCTGATCCCGGCCATTCAACCCCTTAGATTACGGGGTCAATAGCGAACACTGCATGTAAGGTGTTTGAAAGAGAGAGGGGGCACAGACTAAATACTATGGCGGCCATGAGACCAACAAAATGATGTTATTTTTGCATTCCCACCTCAAAAAATTCAATAAAAGCTAATCAATGAATAATATGCACCCCAGAATGGTGCCGTTGAAAAATACAAGTCGGCCTGAAAAACATTGTACAGCTAAACCAAGGCAAATTAGTCAAACTACTAGAATCCGATGATGAAATAAGTAAAAAAATTTAGGGGTATACATTTTACAGTATATTAATCTTAGACCCCATGCACACAGTCATGCCCGTAATCACGGGCCGCGAGTGCGGGCACGGCCGGTTGCCGACAGCCGCCCGCATTCTTGGCCCGTGCTCCCATACAAAGTATGGGAGCACGGCCCGTAAAACGCAAAAGATAGGATAAGCGGCCCGGGCACTTTCCCGTAAGTAAACGGGAATGTGTCCGTGGACAATAGAAGTGAGTGGGTGGGTAATTGTGGACCGCATTTACGGACGATTTTCACGGTCATGTGCATGGGGCCTTAAGGGGTACTGTACCTGTATCATTTATTCTATAGGTAGGGAGCCACCCCCTATGTTTTAGTTGTTCGATTTTTCCATGTGGAAAACAATGGAGAAACTTCAGTTGCAATGTGAAAGGGGTTGTCGCTTTGGACAATTCCTTTTTATTAGAAGGGTCCCTCAACAATTACCTCCTCATAGGGTGGCCCGCTGCTGGGACCCTCAGCGATCGGCTCTGATCTGTGAGGGAAACTGTCAGTTCCCCTAATTTCTCTGCAGCACCACCACAGGTGAAATAAAGCATTACATGGTGCCCATTAAAGTCAATGGGCTGGCCGATTCTGAATTATAGATGATGAGAGTCCTCAATGTGGGACCTTTTCTAAACTAGACAAACCCTTTAAAGGGGAAAGTTGTAAGAAATAAGTAAATGCCGCCAATTAGGGACACAGTGTCATGAAAGGGTTAACCTCATTTCTTTGGATCACGGAGTCTACTTTTAGCTTTTTTTTTAATTTTATTTTTCTTATTCTTCACATTCTTACAATCTCACTTTCCCCAGAAGTGACTCAAGAATGGAGATTTTTATCTTCATTTGCCTTTAGGTAGACCAGCCTAGCCTATTTAGTTCTGGCTAAACCCCCTCCCCCAATATATTCCCCTCCCAGCCCCCCATTGAATATCAGGTGATGACATTACAGCTTTACCATGAGATCGCAATAAGTGCATCCCCTCCTTCCCATCATCTCACGTTTCCATTGGGGCTCCTATACTCGGTTGTATTCTATTTCCAATGTTTTTTGTTTGGTTCTTTTTGTGCAAAAAATTGGAACAGATTCTAGAAGGAAAAGTTTTTCTTTATCCAGGGGTTAAAGATGTTACAGCCCCTATGCCCCATAAGAGGACATCAGTGATTTTTGTGAACAAAACCCGGCTTAGCATGTCGTGTTAATGTTTGTGAACAGAATTCCAGAACGACAGTGCAGACTGACACACAGGGAGAGGAAGCAGGTCAAGAATGTCAATTCACTTAGCAATTCATATTTATATAGCATTGAAGGTTTGTGAAAAGCTGTCATATATTAAAACATCAAAGCTCAGCTGGGCCCGGCCCGGTGGACAATGGTTCTGCAGTTCCGGTATCATGACCAAGAAACACTCGTCCCAATCTGATGTCACCCTGAATAGTCCAAAATATCTCTCACTGGTCAAACAGATGAGTAACTCGAAGCTCCAGGGCCCTAAGGCAAAATCTATAACCGGGCCCCCAACAATCGTGCATCATTTATAGTACTATGTTTTCTCATATGGGGCAGAGAGACCTTTTGAGCCCCCTCAGACTCCAAGGCCTGGGTGCAACTTCACCATCTGCACCCCTATACCCGCCCGGTCCTATAAATATTGGATAGAGGCATAGAGCTGCTTATGTATGTAAATGTTCCCGGCGGTAAAGTCGTGATCAGGGGGGCAAGGGGGGCAAGGGGGTATTTTTCTCAATTTCTCAATCTACCCAGCTGAAAATGGCTGAAAACAGGGAATAACAGCTTGTATTCAACTGCAAAGCAGATAACGAGAGTCCCTAAAAATACAAACTGTTTCTTTAAATAGTAAAATTTCAACATAAAAATGGCCGCCATCACTGGTAGTCACCCGTCATCTTTTACCCAGATAACCCGGAAACAGCTGGATCAAATATGAAATTATTTTAACTTGGGGGTTAGACGTATTTCTAGGGGGTTTTCTGAGTATAAGGGGAAAGTCCCTTCAAATATGGAAAGTTCCTTTAAATTGTGCGGCCATGTTTGTGTCCATAATTTGAGCTGAATCCACACTGCGTCACATATTGTAGTGAGATGACGTTCTCCGGCCGGGGAGGGGAGGAATTCGGTGAGTGGGTGGCTTTTATTTTCACCTTGGATTTTAAAGTGCTTTGTTTTTGCATGTGCCCCGCCTTCACTATAGGCACGTCAAGCCCAAACAAAGGCGCCCGAGCACCTTCCCCAGAAGCAGAGTCACCTGGGAGGGCTCCCTGGAAGGAGGACATATCGGACAGTGTCTTGGGACTGTGACACTAATTTTCCCCTCCATACGTCCAGGTATGAATCAGGAAGTAGGACCGAGGTGCTGTATATGGAATGTAACTACAGATGTAGCAGAGGTGAACGTGTTATTTATCGCTTTGTTGACTTGCATCCTGATACCTTTTCAAATGATAGGGGGTTTCTAGTTGTATTAAAATAAATCTTGATCATTGTATGATTCGGAATTCGGCAGCTTTCTAAAATACTTTGTGTTTCAATTCCTTATCATTTCCAAGATCTCTGCTTGTTGTCAGTTAATAGGAACATTCTTGTTGACATCCAGAGGCTGAAAACCTGTACAGACCTAAGACTTCTTACAGCCCATGGTTTGCTACAGTTGTATCCATTCCAGTCCAGGTTATCCTCTGAACTATAAGGCCGTGTTCACATTACCGATACTATATGTTGACCGCTTTTCCGTCAGAGGAAGAGAGGATCGAAAACATTAAACGGAAAGCAACGTTTTCGTTAGAATTACCACTGATTTCAATGGTAATTATTTTGTATCAGTTGATTTCCGTTTGTCTCCGCTCGCCAGGTTTCCGTTTTTTTGGAACGGAAACAAAAGTGCAGTCTGCAGAACTTTTGTTTTCATTCAAAAAAATTTAAACCTGGTGAACGGAGACAAACGGAAAGCAACTGATACAAAAGAATTACCATTGAAATCAGTGGTAATTCTAACGGAACCGCTACTTTCCGTTCAATGTTTCGATCCTCTCTTCTTCTGATGGAAAAGCGGTAAACGGATACTAACGCTAGTGTGAAAGAAGCCTAAACAGTCTGATACATTTTACATGCACTGACACATTGTAGCAAACTACCAAGACAGAAGATATTTGTTCTGCTTTGTGTCATTTAAGTCTGATACATTTCACCTGCACAGATACATTGTAGCAAAATACAGAGACAGGAGAGATTTGTTTTGCTGTATGTCATTTAAAAGTCTGAAACATTTTGCATGCACTGACACATTGTAGCAAAGTACCAGGAAAGGAGAGTTTTGTTCTGCTGCTGTGTATAGCTCACAGAGGATTGTCTAGACTGGATATAATTGTTACAGACCCTCAGCTGTAAATAGTATTGGGTCCGTATGGGGTTTTTATAGGCGCAACATTTTAAACATTTTGCGGGATTTCAGTTTTGGTCGGTGTAAAGTGTGGAAAATGTGGTGACATTTGGCAAAAATGTTGAAAAAAAAAAATGTGCTACACAGTGATGACAAAGTCAGCTCTGCTACAATTGTATATCACAATATGTTGCAGACATTGGAGAATTGAAGAACATTTTAATAATCTGGGACCTCTGCTGGGAGTGCACGAGGGTTGTAGTGGGCACTAATTGAAGTAAATGGAGCTAAGCTGCAATACCACACACAACCTATGGACAGATGTGGCGCTGTTTTTGGAAGAAAGCAGTCATGTTTTTCAAATCCTATACTATTCCTTCAAACTCAGGGACCTTACTTCTGCTCATTTCCCTCAGTATATAGGAGTTATAGAAACAGCCAACGCTTAGCTGTTTCCATTACCCCCATATTTTGTATGGAGCGGCAGCGTGCTTGTTTGACCGTCGCTTCTTTCTGCGGTCATTTCCATTGGAGCTCATCATTTTAGCACCACAGAGATAATGATCTTTGAATGGTTATTTTTGGATGTGAATGAATACATTTTAATCATTATATAATGGAGTTTTTGAAAATTTCTAATAGACTTCAAGATCTCTGTTTGCTGTCAATGAATTGGAACATTTCTGTTTACATCCAGAAGATGAAAACCCATGTCCAGCTGACACAGGTGCACAGTTAGTTACTGTGTATAAAAAAAAATATCTCTGGTAATGAACCCTGCAGCTGTGGCAGTTCTACATTATCAGGATCACTATTTGCTGTCAGTGAATAGGACTATTCTGTTTACATTAAAAGGCTAAAAAAAAACGTACAGATCTAATGTTTCTCACAGCTAAATGTTTGCTACAATTGTATCCAATCTAGACAATCCCCTCTGAACAGTCTGGACTCCGCTGATACATTGTAGCAAACTATTAGGAGTCTGTGTTTAGCTCACAGAGTGTTGTCTAAACTGGATACAATTGTAGCAAACTCAGCTGTGAGAAGTCTTAGGCCGGGTTCCCACAGTTCGGATACGCTGCGTGAAAATCACGCAGCGTATCCAACCTGAAACCCGCCGTACATTCCGTCCGAAAGATTGGAAACTGAATTTCCGCTGGGGAGAAGAAAAAAAATAACTATCATACTTACCCCCTCCCTCTTCTCTGCGCGTAGTCCGGCCTCCTACGATGACGTTGCAGGCCATGTGACGCTGCAGCCTGTGATTGGCTGCAGCGTCACATGGGATGAAACGTCATTGTAGGAGGCCGGACTACAGGACGAAGGAGGTAGTTCTGGGTAAATATGATTTATTTTTTTCCAGAGTTGCGATTTTTGCGGTGTAAGCGCTGCGACTACGCCACAAAAGTCGCAACACTTGGCTTTCTGTTGCGGGTTTTGCATCCCCATTAAAAACCCGCAACGGAAAATCAACAAAAAACGCAGCATAAATTGACATGCTGCGGAATTAAATTCCGCACCACAGGTCAATTTATTAATGTTTACGCTGCGTTTAAGCGTAAACGCTACGGAATTTCCACAACGGAATTGTGTGCGGAATTTCCGCAGCATTTACAGTAGCAGCAAAGTGGATGAGATTCAGAAAATCTCATGCCCACGCTGCGGGGGGAAAAAAAACCACAGCGTAAATGTTAATAAATTGACCTGCGGTGCGGAATTTAATGCTGCGTTTCTGTTAATTTTGTGTTGCGGGTTTCCCCCATGGAATGCATTACATTTTTTTAACGTAATATATTGCGGGTTCCAGGTCGGACATGCTGCGTGATTATTATGCTGCGTATCCAACCCGTGTGAACCCGGGCCTTAGGGTTAGCTTAAACAGAGTTTTTGGGCACTGATGTTGCCACGGACACCGCGTTGGAATAAGCGCCAGAAAACGGTCGAAATCGCTCCCCATTGACTTCACTGGGAGGCAGAGGCGTTTTTTTTCCTGGGCGGCTATTGGCCCCTCATGGGCAAAAAAAGCAACATGTCCTTTCTTGTCGTGGTTTCCGCCAATGACCCCGTTGTTTAATTAATTGGAGGCAAGAAGAAGCAGCGGCGCTCGTTCCTGAGCGTTTTTTGCTGCCTTTTTGCCTGCAGTCCTTGCATTAGCTTCAAAGGCCGCGGCCAAAAAACGCCACGAAGAAACGCTGAAAAATACGTGCTGGCAGTTCAAAATCTGTCTCAAAATTCCTGAATGAATTCTGAGGCAGATTTTTTTCTGTGTGAACAGGGCCTTAGGTGCAGGTTTTCAGCCTCTGGATGTAAATAAAAATGGTCCCATTCACTGACCGCAAGCACTAGCAGAGATCTCGAAAAATGTGAGGAATTAAGATACAAACTGTATTAGAAAGTATCTGAACTTTTTTTATGTTTTATTAAACATTGGTTAAGCTTAATTTACATAAACCAATTTATAAAACCCCCATTTACACCTCTGGGCAGTGTGTGACATGTACGCTGTTCTGTCAGGTAAAGTTAGATCATATAACAGTAACTTTTGAGGCCTCTGTGTGAGAGACTTGAGCCCGGTGGCAGTGAATACAGCTCCGTATACCCTAATCAGGACAGAACAGGAAAATTGTGCAAGTCCCGGTAGAACAGGAGTAACGTTGTCCTGTCACAACCTGTTTAACTCCTGCGCGTTTCAAAATAGCTGCGCCCTCAGGCAATATTGTCAGTATCCAGACTCCATCCATAATCACTAACCAAATACATTGTATTAAACTATCATTACCTCCGTAATCGACTGCATGCTGTCAGACTATCCATTACCTTATCTGACAACTACTTTCTCGGTATCGGCGATCACATGACTATAATTAGAATAGATAAAACACAGCTATGATCAAGGAAAATCCATCATTCTATAATAAACATTGTTGTGCGGCTCTGTTCACACCACGTTCTTGATTTCGGGGTTTATACATCGCGAGGATTTCCTCCGACAGAAATCAACGACATATTCAGTGGCATTTGTCGCCCATAGGACCTCATAGTAAAAAACTGTTTTTATACTATATTCCTCTTCATGGAATAGCGCAGTCTACTACGCTATTCCCTACTGCAAAAAATAAGGTCGACACATACGAGCCCGGCGTATGCCAAGAATTCTCACTATTAACATACGCCGGGTGAATGGGGTCTATGGATATGTTAGGCGGTGGATGGGGCCTATGGATATGTTCAGCAGTGAGGCCTATGGATATGTTCAGCAGTGAATGGGGCCTTTGGATATGTTTAGCAGTGAATGGGGCCTTTGGATATGTTTAGCAGTGAATGGGGCCTATGGATATGTTCAGCAGTGAGGCCTTTGGATATGTTTAGCAGTGAATGGGGCCTTTGGATATGTTTAGCAGTGAATGGGGCCTATGGATATGTTTAGCAGTGAATGGGGCCTATGGATATGTTTAGCAGTGAATGGGGCCTATGGATATTTTCAGCAGTGAATGGGGCCTTTGGATATGTTTAGCAGTGAATGGGGCCTTTGGATATGTTTAGCAGTGAATGGGGCCTATGGATATGTTTAGCAGTGAATGGGGCCTACAATTATGTTTTGCATGTCTCTAGCATTATGTGAACAGAGCCTTAATGGCATAAATAGTTAATCTGTGAGGCCCCCTTACATTGCATTTACAGGCACAGTATTTCTTGCAGATGACGATCACATTTTCCCATAATAAACCCCTGGATTTGTTCATCTGTATCAATCTGCCATATGCATCCATAGATCTATTAACCACCTACTTACCCTAAACTGCCAGGGATCGGTCTATTAATCCCTTTATCACCCTAGCCCTCAAGGAATGTTAACATAAACCCATCCACTGCTCTAGACCATCAGGTATTTAATCGATAACCCACTTCACTGCAAACAGAAGTCACAATGAACATCTTTACCACCCTAGACCACCAGGGCCACTTTTTCTCTCAAATCTACAGTACTCTACATCCAAAAAAGCAGAGCTGTATAAGAGATCCCTATATCATCCCAGCTTATGTGGTCAGCTGAGAGAAATCCAATGTGTATGGCCAGTTTTATAAGGAATGGAGGTGAACAAGTGCCAAGCCCAAGATGGGGGAGGGTGGTCACAAGGGCCGACATCACTTTATGACATCGCTTCTACTTATTGGAGTACTGTACCCACGTCACACCTCATCATGACATCATTACTTATTAAAATTAATGTTCCACTTGTCTTCCCTCGACAAACATTACACTGATGTCCGGGATAAACCTCTAGGGGCTATTCATCTGTATCACTCTGCCATATCCATTCATAGAACTATTAACCCCCTCCCTGCCCTAGACCACCAGGGATCGGACTATTAATCCCTTTACCACCCTAGACCTCCAGGAATGTTAACATAAACCCATCCACTACTTTAACACCATCAGGTATTTAATCGATACCTGATGCAAACAGGGACGTCACCATGAACATCTTGACCACCCTAGACCACCAGGACCCCTATTTCTCTAAACTCCTCCCTGCATCACAAAAAAGCAGAGCTGTATAAGAGATCCCTATATCATCCCAGCTTATGTGGTCAGCTGAGAAAAGTCCAATGTGTATGGCCAGTTTTATAAGGAATGGAAGCAAATAAGTACGAAGCCCAAGATGGGGGAGAGTGGTGACAAGGGCCGACATCACTTTATGACATCATTGCTACTTACTGGAGTACTGTACCCACGTCACACCTCATCATGACATCATTACTTATTAAAATGAACGTTGCTTTTGTCTCCCTCCCCCCCCCCAAAAAAAAATCATAAGGCTATGTTCACATGGCAAACAAAAAATGGCTGTAAAATACGGAGCTGTTTTCAAGGGAAACAACTTGCGTTTTTCTATTGAATGAAAAACGGCTTTTAACGGCTTTTAAAAACGCCCCCGTAAAAAACGCCCCGTGGGAACAGAACTCCTTTTTTCCCATTGAAATGGGCAGATGTTTGGAGGCGTTTAGCCGTTTTTCAGAGCGTTTACGGCTAAAAATAGCCCGTGTGAACATAGCCTAACAGTGATGTCCGGGATAACCCTCTGGGGGCCATTCATCTGTATCCTCTGCCATGTCCATTCTTCTACGTGTTCCGTTTAATGGAAATAGAATGTAATACGGCCCGATAAATCCCTGGCGAGTATTATACTATAATTAGAAGCTATGGAGGCAATACAAGGGGCCTTTGTCCAGGAACATGTCAGGTTAATTTAATTAAAACTCCAACCGCCTTTAACGAAATCTCGGCTTGTGTAAGGTTCAAAGCGTTTAATCCCCAGAGCCTGAATTTCCTATTTGAGTGTTAATTTAGTAGCGCACAATCCAACCACTCATTAATGCTTTGTACAGTCTGCAAGTTAAACACAAAATAGATTACCCAGTTGGTGTTTTTGCATAATTTTCCAATCATTATTTGCAGACAATATAAATAGCGGTGATAAGTGGCGCAGAAAGGTGGGGAGGCCGCTTAGCTAAGATACTGTGAATAGTCTGCCGGATCTACTTCACCCCATAGTCATCATAGAAACCAAATTTGGGTAAATTGGCTAAGAATTAAAAAATAAAACAAAATTTAGCTCAATGTGAATGCAGTCTATTGTTCCCTGTTATCAGCCATTTCAAGCCAATTGTAGTATTTTTTTAAGGATGTCCAAAAATATTGTTTTATGTCACATATCTCTAGCGCTGAGTGCCTCCAGGTATATTTACATACATAGGTGGGACTGATATTAGCAGCGTGTCTTATAATGCTACTGAACTATTATAAGCTGCAGGCATCATGCGTATTACTATCAGCGGGGTTCTATGTATTTAGAATTAAAGGGGTATTCCGGTCAAAAAATAAACTGGATAGGTCATAAATGTTAGATCATTCGGGGTCTCACTACAGGGACCGTCACGATTGCTAGAATGGGGGAACTTGGTCCCCCCCGCTCACCAAACACAGCAGCACAATTGTGTCAATGATGAGTTTGATAGAAGCAACAGTCGTTGGGTTGTTTGAGATTATAAAAAAAGAAGGATCTGCTTTTTTCCAAAAACAGCGCCACTCTTGTCCATGGCCAGTGTCTGGTATTGCAGCTAAACAATAAAATCTTGGTCTATTGTTTTTCAGGTGTGAAGTCCTCACTGGAGTGCTATTAACATGGAAAATCTGCATTCTATTGACTTTGAAGAGTTAGCGGAAATTGGTAGGTAACTGGTTCCTAGTGAGGGTTCAATATGATATGATGAAGATGTAGTGCATTGGGCGGAGCCCTCAGTGGGGGTGGGGTCCATTTTGAGTTTTGCTATGGTGCCCTATGATTTCTATATAGGCTCCTGTTCTTTTGTATCTCCTATCTCCTCTATCGACACTTTCTCCTTTTACTTTTTCAATATTATAATGTTTGCTCGTGGCAAGTAGAGTTCCTACTGGGCGCACAATGGGCCGATGATCCCTGTTTTCTGCCATGTGCTATTTCAATGTCTAAGGGTATGTTCACACACAAACTCAAAAACGTCTGAAAATACGGAGCTGTTTTCAAGGGAAAACAGCTCCTGATTTTCAGACGTTTTTTAAGCCACTCGCGATTTTCAGTGCATTTTTTACGGCCGTTTTTGGAGCTGTTTTCAATAGTCTATGAAAAACGGCTCCAAAAACATCCCAAGAATTGACATGACAAAACAACCTGTTGGAACAGAACGCCATTTTCCCATTGAAATCAATGGGCAGATGTTTGGAGGCGTTCTGTTTCCGATTTTTCGGCCGTTTTTCGGCCGTTTACGCCCCCCGAAAAAAGGCCGTGTGAACATACCCTAATTTTGTGTTTGCATTACTTGGATTAATATATTTTCCTCTTGACTGATTTTCTGAACACCAATAAAAAAAAAATAAAAAAAAAATACAGAGACGGCCGTATGTGGCAGATATGAAGAGTAAAGTCGGGTTCCCATTGTCTATATATAAATACATATATATATATATATATATATATATATATTAGGGACAATCAAATTAGTCATACGTCTGTAAAACATGCACTTGAAATATTGCAGCCTCCATCCTATGATATGATTGGTGGAGATCTGACATCTGGGACCCAATTGATGTCAAGGACAATCCTGTCCAATTCTTGTTTTTTGTGCTCCATGTGAGAAAAATCAATTGGAGTTACGGAAACCATTGAAATTGAAGACCAAGTAAGGCCTAGAACTGGTTCTTGGGATCAGTTGGGTCTTAGCTGTGGAATGATGATACATAATTTGTTTGTTCTTTATAGGATTTATTTGTATTTTTGGTGACTAGTTGGGTATCTTCCGTTTTCATGTCCATATCTTTCAACACAACCGGGGGCTGATTGGAGAAGGATGACTATATGCAATGTTGGAGAAGTTGTATGGGGTGCTCAGATTTAAGATGGGCAATGATCTTATTTTGTCTTTAATTTTAAAAAATTATGTTTTTTGTAGAACTTCAGAAGGATGAGGAGGAACAGGCGCAGTGGAGTGGTGACACTGTTGTGGATTCTCCGACTCTGGAAGCCAATGATGTCAGTATAAGTCATCCATACTACGACATTGCCCGCCACGGTATTATCCAAGTTGCTGGTGAGTCCTGAAGGATACCACACTTCATGCATTATAAACTTGGATTATACATTTTATTTAATTTTTTTATTTTGTTATATTTTCTTCAACAACGTAACTATTATTCACAAATCATAATATAACAATACCGAAAGAAAAAATATATCTGTCATCAATATACCTACCCATAACCAAACCCCCTCTTTTCAAACATAAGGGAGAGAAGGACGAGAAGAAAAAAAAAATTATAAAATTTTTGGGATTTTGATGTCCCATTGACGTGCCCCCCCCCCCCCGCCCTTTCCATCTAACTATCCTGATGTTTACTATTATGTCCCAGCAAAGTCTATGGGGAGCTTCTGAGACTACCACTTCTCCTCGTGTCCCACAGGGTAAGCGGTAGGCAAAAGTCTTGGAGATGTCCATCACCATGACAATCCCTATTATATACTTGATGAATACTTTGAGACAACAATATCAGGGCTGAATTTAACTATTTAGAACCTGATATTTTATTAAATGCGGTTTCCCCCATTCCCAAATGGAGAGTCACTAGATCATTACGACCCAAAATGTGCTATGAATATGCAGGGAAAAACAAATTTAAAGGTATAAATATTTAAAGGGGTTGTCCTCTATAGACAACCCTTACTTGCTAGAAAGGTTCCTTAACAGTAGATCACAACGTTTCTTCCTGCTGTGACCCCCAGTGATCGGCTGTTATCTGTGGGTAATAGGGTTGCAACCCGACCGGTAAACACCAGTATCCACCTCAAGAAGCCGGGGCCAGTAAAAGTTTTTCACCTGCAATAATAAGTGAAAATGCAAGTGATAACTCCCCCTGCCGTTCGAATGTTGACCTTTCGGTTGCCCCCTCGGTCCTGCAGCAATGACGCCACACACATCATTTACATGACCACTGCAGTCAATCAAATGATGTACGTGACGTCATCACTTCAAGACCGGTGGGGACCACCGAAATGTTGTCGCTGGAGCTGCAGGAAGATTTAAAAGGTGAGAAATCTTTTTATTTTACTTAATAACATTTTATTTTTTATTTTTAGTATGGTCTGAGGTCTGATCAGGGGTCTGGACACACAGGGGGCACTGTGTAGGGCACTATCTACAGATGGCACTATGTGGGGCACTATCTACTGATGGCACTATGTGGGGCACTATCTACAGATGGCACTATGTGGGGCACTATCTACAGATGGCACTACGTGGGGCACTATCTACAGATGGCACTATGTGGGGCACTATCTACAGATGGCACTACGTGGGGCATTATCTACAGATGGCACTATGTGGGGCACGATCTATAGATGCCACTGTGTGGAGCACTATCTTCAGGGTGCACTATGTGTGTCACTTTCTACAGGTGGTACTGTGTGGGGCACTGTTATTTGTATGGGGCACAACCTATGGCCCTATTTTCAGGGGACCCAACATGTGGTACTCTTTTTATGGGGCACTGTGTATGTGTGACACAACTGAATTCAGGGTGCACAGTTCGGCCAACATTCATCTAGTGTGTATGACCCCTTTTACCATAAAGGTATTAAAACTCCATGTATAAAAGCCCACTCTGTGTGAACATGCCCAAAAGCACACCCACTTTTTTTACGTGCGTTATCCTGGCCAGTATTTTTGGGTGGGAAAGGTGGCAACCCTAGTGTGAAAACCTGGCAGTAAGTGTTAAATTTCCCTGCAGTGCCTCTACAGGGGAAATTAAGTATTACACAGTGCCCATTCATATCAATGTCTTGTCGTTGTAATGCAGGACAGGACAGGTCCTCCAGAGTGAGAGACCCTCTTTGTAACCGCTCTCCACTCTGACCAAGAGATGAGGAATGGGGTTTCTAAACCAGACTACCCCCCCCCCCTTTAAGGTAGAATTTTTTTAAAAGGTAACTACATAATATGGGTATTGTAAACCGCTGGTTGAGTCTCCTTATGTTTCTAATATATCATGTAAACTTTTTGCTATACTTTCGATCCTGTACCCATTCCCAATCTCTTGCCCCCATGATTGTTTGTGTTGTATCCTACAGGATTAGCAGCCTCTTAGATGTAATATAATCCAAACAAGCATTCCTGGCTGGTAATAGGTTTTGAAGTTAATGAGATTTTTATTTTTAGAAGAGCTCAGATCAAAGCCCAGCAACCTGCGTTAAACCATAAAAAAATATTTGATTTAATGAACCTGTAATAGAACCAGACGAGTCTTTGTTATTTTCAATACTTAGGTTTGTCCAATTGGTGGCCCCGGGACCCTCTATGGGACAACCAGTATTTTTCATTTTTTTCACATTTGCCATAATGACTGAACCCTACATTACTTGCCTCTCTTTGTCCATAGTGGCCATGTCTTTTGTCCTATGTTGTCAGCTGCTCCCAAAATAGACATTACATTACAGTGGAGACTCCCATGAATAAATGTCGAATGGGCTGCCTCCCGATCCGGATTTACGGAGTAACAAACTAGGCAATTGCCCAGGGCTCCCTTTTGCTTGGGTACCCCAAAGACTAGACTCCCAGGAGCAACCTGAGAGTGTAAACCTTCACTGCCGCAGACCACCAGGGACCTTACCATTAACCCTTCATTAATTGGACTTTCCATGACGGTATTATTTTTATTCTGAATCTTTGGCCATTGAATGTCAGTATTGTGCGTGAAATATGGCAGTGTGGGCACTATATGGTAGTATTATTTGGAAACTGTTATTATATAGACATTTTATGGTGGTATTACTTGGGCACTGTTGGCAGTATTGTGTGGGCACTGTATTGAAGTATTATTTGGCATAGTATGGCAATATTCGTGTAAAAAATTTCAGCTAAAAATTCTATCTGTATTTTATATGTATATTTTGAAATTATGAGCTTTCCAAAAATGGTGAATGGGGGACGCTACTTGTTGCCCAGGAACCCACTTTTTATAAAAGCCGCCCAGCTTGTCTCCTGCTATAAGTGCTTTGTAATTGTACCAACTTTAGCCTTCTCGTAGCTCTGATCATTCACAGATTTTGGGGAGACGCTTCCTGTACTTGGGGGTGTTCCCTTTAGTAGCCAAAAGGCTACAATTGCCCGACCTGTGCTTATTTTTGTTACTTGCCAGACACTTCCCATTGAATAAGGTTCTGAAAACACAGCCCCCCTATGGACAAGAATATGGGCCAGAAATCCAGGGCCAGAATCAGCCTATCTGGCATCTGTGCAAATGGCACTACCCCCCCCCCCCTCCATAATGGCTCCATAAAACACCACCAAACATCACGTACATCACCTACACAGACAGGACAGCACCTACTTAATATACATGACATACACATACAGCACCCACACATAGGATGACGTCTTCTCAATGTAACATGGCCCCAGTAGGTCATTGAGGATGGCACTCCAGGTCGCACATAGCAAAGCCAGGCCTTGGAGATGAACCACCTGACTACTGTGCACTTCAGTCTTTACACCCCAAAATACGCAATTGAAATTATGGCTGTTCTGACACGACCTATATTTTGTCTTCCAGGAGACGATAACTCGGGGAGAAAAGTGATCACATTCAGTTGCTGCCGTCTCCCTCCCTGTCATGAGATTGATCACGTCCGTCTTCTGGAGTAAGTCATAGCATTAATACCACAGACATTGTTGCCCTAAGCATTAAAATGGGTCCTATATTTTAATGGTACTCCATGGGCATGGTCTTCACAAGCTCCTAAAATCGACGTGGTACTTCATATTGGAGAGCCTTCCCTGAATGAGATATCCTGGACATGCTCCATTACTGCTGTGTAGAATTGGCATATGGCGTTTTTTAGATAAAGTTGCACCTCATTTCCACCACAAACCCATTTTCAAATACCCTATTAGGCATTTTTGAGTGAGTAGAGGGGAAGGTCCTCTGTTCAGGACCCTCATCTATTAGACAAAGCGGAGAGTATCTACAAAGAACATCTCTCATTCTGGAGGACTCAGCAAGTCCATGCATTACTAAAAAAAAACGAAGGCCATTGATTTAAACTGGATACTGTGTAATGCCTCATTTTTCCTGTGGTGGTGCTGCAGAGAAATGTAACACTTGCTACTGGATTCCACCACAGATTACAAACAATCATTGAGGGTCCCAGCCTGTGATCATCTCATTTTCTGGGATTCTTATAACAATAAGGCCACATGCACACGACCGTAAAAAATTCCTGTAATTGTGGACCGCAATATGGTCCGCAATTACGGACCCACTCGGTCCTATTGACCGCGGACAACTTTCCGTATAGCTATGGGGAGGTGTCCGTGCCATAGAAACGTGACGTGATTTATGGAGCATGTCCTACTTTTCGTATTGTACGGGCCGTTCTCCCATACTTTGTATGAGAGCACAGCCCAAAAATGCAGCCCGTGGCCGTCCGTGCCCGCAATCGCAGGCCGTGATTACGGGCACTTCCGTGTGCATGAGGCCTATGGATCCATTCATTTCTATTGGCCACGGGCACCTTTCAGTATTTTACGGATGGGTGTCCGTGCTGAAAAAATTATAGAACCTGTCCTATTCTTGTCCGTAATTACGGACTCTCCCATAGAGGACTCTCCTTATTACCCACTCCCACCAGCTGCACAGGTGATGTCCGCTATATAATATATAAAATTACTTTTTCATTGCGTAAAGTCAAGAGAAGTGTCATAGATAGACATTTTTTTTAATTTTTTATTAATCTTGGCAAAACCTACAGATTATCGCCCGAGGCTTCAAGTAAAATCCTGTATTGTCTAATGGCTTTCATGTCAGTAAAATGTCACAATACATTGTATTGACTGAATTTTTGGCATATGGAGCATATGATGTTTGAAGTGTCTGCACAGACTCAATCTTTTTTTGAACATTACAATTTTTATTTTTTTAACAAAAATCCTCGAAATCTGACTAGAGCAATATTTTTACAATATTATCTCCATAATATGGCATCTGATGGAACATATGCCATATTCTGTGACTAAAAAGACTGTAGTGCATCGCCGTATTAAATCTGACGCACACGGAGGTACAGTATGGGCCGATAGCATAGTATAGACGCGGCGACGCCGCATTACGGATCCATATAACACAAGTCCGTAATACAGTCATGTGTATTTAATAAGCTCTGACCGATCATATACTATACCTGTATCTCTCAAGGGCAAAGACTAGTTAAGGAGAGTATGGTTAAAAGGTAAGCAGGTGGGCTGTTATGCGGACGTCCATAACTCCATTGTAGCAGTGCCTTTCGCTACTATTCAATATGGACTCGGAAGCCGCAGGCCATGAACAAGAGAGTAATATAGATAAGACTGATAGACATAGAGAGAGAAAAAGGAGAGGAGGGAAGATAATAGGAAGGAATCTTTGTATATTATTCCGTTTCGGTGACCTGTTGACTAAAAAATAGCCCCTTAGCTTCCAAAATGGCTGACTATGATTGCAACGTCATGCCCGAAGTTACAAAACGAAAAGCAGCTCTGGAGCACAAACTGCACCACTAATAAATTAAATGGCGGGCAGAGTAAGTTGTATTGCTCGAGCCGATCCAGTGTAGTATGACGCAGGGGCGATGGGGTGTGTTTAAAAAAGTTCCAGAATTATTAACTCTTTTCATAATCATTTTTTTTCTTTCAGATATCTAAAACACACCTTAGACCAGTATGTGGAGAATGACTACACTGTCGTCTATTTTCATTACGGCTTGAACAGTCGCAACAAACCTTCACTGAGTTGGCTACAGAGCGCCTATAAGGCCTTTGACCGGAAGTGAGTAACACGTGTGTTTGTCATGTGTGTTTTGGTATGTAGTTCCATGAATAGGATTTCCTCAAATGAGGGGTGTACTGTCATTATAGCTCGGTGTCCATTATCACATGTTTAACTGTAGCAGTATTGAAACGGCACCAGGGGTCACCAGATGGCTGCTATAGGGGATGCTCTAGTCTACAAATCCAGACTGCTGCTATAGGGAGCGCTCTAGTCTACAAATCCAGACTTCTGTTATAGGGGGCGGTCCAGACTACACAGCCAGACTGCTATTATAGGGAGCGCTCGAGACTACACAGCCAGACTGCAGTTATAGGGGGCGCTCCAGGCTAGGCAGCCAGACTGCTCTTATATTGGGTGCTCCAGACTACACAATTAGACTGCCTGCAGTCACCACTAGGGGGAGATTACTGCATGCTGTTTTAATAAGTTCAATGTATAAACCGTTTGCTGTAAGCTCCTGAGCTCCCCTAGTGGTCTTTACAGGCAGCCAGAATTTTCTTATTTAACGCTATGGGGCAGGTTTATTCGTTCTATACACCAGTCTTAACCTTCGGGGCTGAGTCATTTTCTGATTTTTCATTTTCGTCTTCCAAGAGCCATAACTTTTTTTTTTTTTTTCCATGCGACAAATGGTGGACAGCGGCTCAGAAGCTGAGTTGGTGACACCATCCCCGGGTGTCGAATACATGTTATAGCTGAGACCCTGGGGTAATGGCGAGGACCGAAGTTTGCTCCTAACCCCGCCATTAACCCCTTAAATGCAGCTGTCAAAAGCGATCAGTGCATTTAAGGTGTTTGAGGCTCATCGACACCCCAGCAATGATATTGCCGGGGTGCCGGTGGCTGCAAAGGCAATCGGAGGCCTAACACTGGCCTCCCAGTATGCCTAGTATGGAAGACTTTTTGTAGGGTCAAAAAGCTCACTATACCCCTAGCTAAAGAGGTGTAGCTTCCAAAATGGGGTCACTTTTGGGGAGTTTCCACTGTTTTGGCACCATAAGACCTCTTCAAACCTGACATAGTGCCTAAAATATATTCTAATAAAAAGAAGGCCCCTAAATCCTCTAGGTGCTCCTTTGCTTCTGAGGCCGGTGCTTCAGTCCATTACCACACTAGGGCCACATGTGGGATATTTCTAAAAACTGCAGAACCTGGGCAATAAATATTGAGTTGCATTTTTCTGGTAAAACTTTCTGTGTTACAAAAAAAATGGATAAAAAATTAATTTCTGCAAAAAAATGAAATTTGTAAATTTCACCTCTACTTTCATTCCTGTGAAACGTCTAAAGGATTAAGAAACTTTCTAAATGCTGTTTTGAATACTTTGAGGGTGAAACTTTTAAAATGGGGTGACATTGGTTGTTACTAATATATAAGGCCCTCAAAGCCACTTCAGAACTGAACTGGCCCCTGTAAAAATTGCCTTTTGAAATTTTCTTGAAAATGTGAGAAATTGCTGCTAAAGTTCTAAGCCTCGTAACGTCCTAGAAATATAAAAGGATGTTCAAAATATGATTCCAATTTAAAGTAGACATATGGGGGATGTTAATTGGCAACAATTTTGTGTGGTATAACTGCCTGTCTTACAAGCAGATACATTAAATTTAGAAAAATGCACATTTTTGCCATTTATTTGCAAAATTTTGGTGGTTTTCACAATTAAATACTGAATGTATCGACCATTTTTTGCCAGTAACATAAAGTGCAATGTGTCACGAGAAAACAATCTCAGAATAGCTTGGATAGGTGAAAGCATTCCGGAGTTATTACCACATAAAGTGACAGATGTCAGATTTGAAAAATGAGACTCCGCCAGGAAGGTCAAAAGTGGCCAAAGCGGGAAGGGGTTAAATAAAATGAGATGTCTTGGATTGTGGTTGCACGGAGGTAGCCTATCAGCCTCTTTTATTCCTCCACTTTACAGATCCTCCAGTATAATATTTCCCATATCTCATAAGAATGCAGATCAGTATCTGGCGCTTGTTTACAGAACAGATCCATCAATTTGGATGGAAAACACGGCGTTTCCGATGAAAGGCTTTGACGGCCTCTTTTGTGCCTGTCTGTTTTGCTTGCTGTTCTGTTGCATGAATGTGGAAATCACAGCCCTCGAAACTTAAAAATGGCCCCAATAATTTCACTGTCGCCATGAGACCGTGAAACCACAAATCTAAGATGTCAGGTCTTCAAAGTGCGAAGAGAATAATGGAACTGAATGTGTAAGTTCTGCCGAAGGAATAATCAGCGATGGGATCGTTTCCAATTCTATATTAGTATCTGCTTACTATACCTATGGTTCTTCTTTAAAATATCCATGTAATCTTATTTAAAGGGGTATTCCGCTTTTAGCAAAAAAATAGTTTCTGTATCAATTCCTCATGGTTTTCAAGATCTGTGCTTGCTGTCATTCAATAGGAGGCTTCATTGTTTACTTTCAAGGGGATAGAAATCTGTCCTGGTCATGTGATGGACACACAGGCGCTGGGATCGTTACAAGACAGAGCACTGATACACATATTGTAACTGTAACGAGCCGTGCAGCTGTGTGTCCATCACTTGAGCAGGACAGATTTTTATTCACTGGATTAAACCATGGAGATTCCTTTTGCATGATAGCAAGCAGAGATCTTAAAAACCGTAATGAAATGATACAGAAAGTATATTGGAACATTTTATACCTTTTGATTATACAAAGAATGGCCTTTTTTGTTTTGCTGAAATCAAAATACCCCTTTAAATAAAGTCACATGATGTGACCATGGATATT
Source organism: Rhinoderma darwinii (assembly GCF_050947455.1). Classification (NCBI taxonomy): domain Eukaryota; kingdom Metazoa; phylum Chordata; class Amphibia; order Anura; family Rhinodermatidae; genus Rhinoderma; species Rhinoderma darwinii. Next base: position 13,654,231 of record NC_134689.1, on the reverse strand, counting down.
TTAATGGAGAATCATAGGTATAGTAAGGAATACCCCTTTAAAGAAGAAAGCCGCCTTAACGGACACTTGCCTATTTTTAATAATTGTTTTTCTATGTAAACCCCGCCCACATTTACAGGTATGTTCCCATAATGACAAAGTACCTCCATTACACCTCTGTCAGAGTGCCCCCATAAACAGTGCCATCAAGATTCTCCAATAAAAAAAACACCCAGTAGAGTGCCCCCTTACAAATGGTTCCATACACGCAGCCATAGAATTTAACTGATAAAATTCTTACTCAATGTAGCCACCACAAGGGGGCGCTCACTACATACATATTTTACATATTTAATTAGGTCCCATTAAAGGGATTGTCCTATTAGGGGTTGTCTCATTAGGAAAACATAGGACCCCCTCCCCCCATTAACCAGGGCACCCCACAGTTTTCCTTGCACACCATAGTCCAGATTAAAATATACATAGTGTCTGTGTTCTACTAGGTACAAGAAGAATATAAAGGCTTTGTGTGTGGTCCATCCAACCAACTTCATCAAAGTCCTGTGGAAAATATTCAAGCCAGTCATAAGGTGAATGCAATATATTATATTGTATTGTATTGTATATAAGTGTATGCATACTAGGGACTGTGTGTGTGTGTGTGTGTGTGTGTGTGTGTGTGTGTGTGTGTGTGTACTACATAAGTGTCTGTGTATGCTCAATATAACAACGTATGTCAGTGCCTGTGGGACTGTAACATCTGTGATACTGTGTAACAACTGAGGGACTGTGTAATAACGGAGAAACTGTTTAAAAACTGTGGGACTGTGTAACAACTAAGGGACTATGTAATAACTGAGAGACTGGGTAACAACTGGGGGACTGTGTAACAACTAAGGAACTGTGTAACAATTGTGGGACTGGGTAACAATTTTATGCCTGTGTAACAACCATGAGACTAGTTGTTGGGCAATATGATTTGGAGTATTACAGTTCATAGCATGGACATTGGCTAAAATGAATCATTCTGTATCTGTATTTTTCCTTTACATTCACTTTATAAAATACTTGCATTGTGTTCTTGGAGCGCTGTGGCCCCTTCATTGTGCATATTGGTGTCGGTCCCAGAGGTTACATTCCCACTGATCAAACATTGATGGACTATGCTAAGTCCCAGAAAACCCCAATGATAGAGTTCTGGCTGCCTCCAGCTGCCACTAGAGGGAGCACACTGCATACAGATTTATACGGCCCTCATAGAGTTTAAGGGACTAAGGAGCCCATGATAATGAGGACACCTCTACCTCCCTTTGGCTCAAGATTTTGCCAATTAGTCCTTGAAATTAGCATTATGTTGTCCACTTCAGCTTTAGAACACCCTATTGTAAGAAGGAGTTGGCACCTCTAACACCCGGCGATCAACCGTTACATTGGAAAAAAGCCGCATTTAGCTAAACAGCGGCCACTGCTGGAGAAATGTGACATTACATTCAAATTAAGGGTCTGCCAGAACGGGAGATACTCTTACTGAGCAACTGTCCATTATAGCTTATAGAAGGGGTGTCCTGAGTGGGGACCCCTGCCCCTATGATGTCCATATGCCCTAATAGGGCTGAAAATACATTATGGAATCTAAACTATATGCAGATTTTTCTCATCGCCTTCTTTCTTGGCTGGTGCCGTAATCCGCTTGCAATTGCAGAAACAAACATAGATTTTCACAGTCCTTTCATTGGTTTCAAAGTAATTTTTTTTTTCTTCACGAGCCAAGCGTCGGGTGTGATAAGATCATCAGCGATCTCCATGCTCCACGCGTAATAAGGAACACTCGGCAATCGGGAACCATTCCACCGTTCTCGGGCCTTTCATCTTTCCTCCTCACAAATTATATTCAGTGAAAATGACAAACTCTATAGGTGCTACAAGATGTAACGCAGTAATCTCCCCGTGCCGACCGCTGATAAATTAATCACTGTTTGGAAACCTGCTCTGCGTAGCGTGATAACATTAACCCTTTATGGGAAAACGGCGCCCGACAGGGGTCGGAGCTCGATAAAAATCATCGATTCTTTTAAAAAGAAAAATGACTCTTATCTTATTTTATTCAGTCACAAGTTTGGCAAGAAGGTTCAGTACATGAATCACCTGAGCGACCTTCGAGAGCACCTGCGGTTCAACCGGTTGATCATCCCACAAGAAGTATTGCAGTAAGTGGCGCCATAGATATTTTACTTGAGGAAGGGGCCACCTAGAGATCCGTGGCCCGTTCACATTTAGAAACACGCAGTAGAAGTAAAAATATTTTTGAAGAATTTTTTCATTTTCAGAACTTTTTTCATTACCACATTCCGAGAGCCGTAACTTTTTTTATTGTCCCGTCAATGTAGCCGTATGAGGGATTTATTTTTTGGTATAGGGACGCTAGATAGGGGGGGCCTATCCCAGGTTGGTCTCGGCCCGATGGGCCAAATAGGTTGCCAGTTATATATCTTTCAATGGTACCAATCTGGGGTAACTTATTGATTACTTTTAATCATTTTGTTTTTGTTTTTTTTTGTTTTTCTTTTTTCACGCCCCTCATCACACGGTAAAAATATCAAGGTAACTTTATTCGACGTGTCCTTATGTTTACGCCAATGCCAGATACGTCAACGTATTTTTTTAATATTTAACTGTTTTTGCACAATAAAATTACTTTTCATAGAAAAAATTGTTTATTTTTTTCATTACAACATTCTGAGAGCCAAAACTTTTTTTTTTTTGCTGATGAGGGCTTGTATTTTGTGGGACGAGTTTTGTTATTCATTGCTACCATGTTGGGGTACACATAACACATTGATTACCTTTTTATACATTTTTTTAGTGGGGGGGGGTTAATGGGTACAATCATTAATTACGCCATTGTTTCTTTAGATTTTTTTGTTTACCGTGCGTCATAAATAACATTTTAAATTGTATTATGCTGGTCAATATAAATGCGGCGATACCAAAAAAGTTTCCTTTTATTTTATTTTCACTATTTTTGCCCTATAAATGTATGAAAAAATGATTTTTATCTACAATTTTTTTTATATATACCCTATTTTTTACTCCCACTAGCGGACTAGCATCTGCAATCCTCTGATCGCCTCAATACTACACTGACATAATTACAGTTTAATATTGTCCGTGCTTCACTGATAGGCAACCTATTTGGCCCATCGGGCCGAGACCAACCTGGGATAGGCCCCCCCTATCTAGCGTGCCTATACCAGTCATATTTGTTGCCTCTATGGTACGTAGATCCTTGACTATATCGTGGACACAAATAAAGAAGTTGTGTCCCCCGTCCCAAGGATCTACATACCACAGGGGCAGATTGTCACTAAAAAGTTAGACACCTAAAAGGAAACGGAACTTTTTTTTTTTTACGAAAAAATATCAAATACTAAATTGTGACTTTTGATTTCAGACATGATGAAAAATTACGTGTCCAACAGAAAGGAAGACCTCCACCAGTTAGTAAAGCCCCACCACCTCGACCGCCACTCCCAGCACAGCAATTTGGCGTCAGTCTTCAATAGTAAGCTTTTTATATTTGTCTTTTTCAAAGTTACCTGAAGCGAAATCGTAGTCTTTTAAGGTTATGTCCACTATTGCCACCATTTTTTATGGCTCTAATGCATCTAAAATATCCTGCCGTTTTGTGTATACAGCTCCTGTGCAGACCTATGTGATACTGAACCCATGTTTTTGCTCTGCGATCTCTACCCTCTCTTTTACGGTCTCTAGGTCAGGAGGAAGTAGGGCTCAGAGGGAATGGAGTAACACATGGCTGCAGTATTCCCTCAAGATCTAATTCACTTGTGTTGGATTTTTTTTGCTCAAATTTTTTCTTAGCTTTGATAGGGTATAAATTCTGCAGGTGAAATTAGATACCTCTAGCACATACTTTGGGACTGTCTCAGCAAATACGTTGGTGAAATATCGCCAGGATATGCCACCAATATCTGAATATCGGTGGTCCGACCGATGTGACCCCGCCGATGGCTAGAACAAAGTGGTAGCTGCACTAGGACACTACTGTCATTCCATCTTCTATTGGTTTCAATCGGCTTTCTTCGGAGGATGCATGGTCGGCCCATTATAGTCCGATAGGAGACATTGGGAGTAAACCGCGCCAGTCTCCATAAGAAACAAGCTGGCAAAAAATGCGACAAATGTGTTAAAAGGCACACGCGTGTTAATAAATTTGTCGCATGTTTGGCTGTCCGTGCGCCACTAAATGAAATCCGTGCCAGCCAAGTGCTGACGTACATTTCCAGTATAGTTTACGCCGTTTCTGGCATAAATTATAGTAAATGCTTTGGGTGGACACGCCCATTTTGATAAGCTCCACCCACCTTTTTTAAAAAGAGGGCAAAGTGGTGGAAACAACCCAGAAGTTGAATTTTTTTGTGACTTTTTGTCCGTTTGCAGCTTTTATAAGGCAGAAATCTGGCGTAGAAAGATTGTGAAATTCCCCCCATTCTTTCTATCAATCGACGGGGGTTACAGCAGCCGGACCATCGACGGTTGTACATTGGTGGCTTAGCCCAGTGATGTGCCACCAATGTCTATTCTGAAAACACCCTTAAAGGGGTTGTCCAGCTTCTGACAACTGATTACCTATCCACCGGATAGGTCATCAGTATGTCATCGGTGTGGGTCCGACACCCGGACCTCGCACCGATAAGCCGCTCCGGTGGCCTGTGGGCACCAGATGTTGTGGCACATAATGCTATGTACGGAGCCCAGAAGCAGTTGGCTCCGTACATAGCATAGCGGCCGTGCTGCAGAACTGCAGGTCGCTCCTATTCACTTTAACAGTACTGCAGCTCGGCCGCTATTCCGTTCCTGAGCTAACTGCTCCCGGCATGTACGTCCGATGCACGGAAGCAGCTGATCTGTGCGGGGCCCGGGTGTCGGACCCCCACCGATCATGTACTGATGACCTATCCGGTGGAAAAGTCATCAGTTGTCAGAACCTGGAAAACCCCTTTAAATCTTTGTAGTTCAAGTGGGTAGTACCAATAAACTGCAGTCGATAAATAGATCATAAAACGTAGCATTCCAGCATTGCCGTTGACGGGACTCGTTATTGTTTGGTTGTGTCATGTAATTAGCTGTCTAACTATCGGTAATGATCATGTAATGTATAAAAAATGTAAGGTAGAGGGAGATTTTATGATATAAACTTTATACAGAAAATCGACAAATGATCGCAACACCCACAAACCTCGAAATGAATTCAAAAAATTTAAAAAAAACATTGATCCAATTGTCACACAGTCTGGTAGAAATTTTTTCGGGACCTATCACATGTTGGTTTTCTCCATATTTTGGCAAGTGTGATAAAAGGGTGGAGCTTACATAAAGAGGCGTGGCTAAATTTCTCTCTGTGTCACTTGCAGCTGGAGCAGTACGAGGATGTTCCTACTACTTATCGGCCAGAGATGAAGCCCTCTAATTGCCGTTTTTTTTTTTTACCTATACTCTCAGCTCAGTATGGGGGGGGGGAGAGGGAGATAAAAATTTCTCCATTAAAAATATAGAATATAAATATTAACATAAGTATTCCTAGGAATTTTTTTTTCCTTTTTAGTGTAAAAATGCCCCCCCCCCCCTACTGATCAATACTCGACCGCAAAATCATCTAACCATTTACTCTACAGCAGGACGATCGTCACGCGTAAGATGCTTAAAATGCAGAAAGCCGAGTTATCGAGATATTCCAGGATAATGAAACGATGAGTTAATTCAATTTCCATCTTCATGTTCCCCGGGCAGAGAGGTCATGTATAGATTCTGGAGTGCTACGAGACATCACCTCTTATCTTCAGGGACATATGGTGCGCTCATATCATCAGTATTCCCTCTTTGTTTCAGATAGAGCGAGAATGTCAGGTTTATTTTCTGTAATATATAGACACAATGTACAGCGGATTACTTCTGGTGATACGATGGGGGTAGTGGTATAGTTAGTCAATGAAAAAGTGTTTTCCGATACAAACGCGGGTCAATTTTCGAGATCCAAATCTCTATTATGAGGGACCGGTCTCGGAGATATATATTTTTAATTGTAGATACAAAAAGATCCCTGCCACCCATCCCCCCTCCGACAGGGTCTTCCACTAGTTCCCCATTGGCCAAAAAAATACATACTGGGCCCCATGTAACATCTTATATGCTGATGATGAATATGAAAATATAACGCCAGTTATTCTGAGTGACTTGTATGGAGATCCAGTGTTGTCACCCGCCAGAACATTCTCTGTCTCTAGGCAACGGCCTGAACATGTTGGATGTACATCTTGGACAGTGCCGAGTATTCTTCCTGTTTTATCACAAGGTGCTGAATTTTAGCAACCATTTTAGCTGCTATGGAGATTTTATTTAGTCACAGGGTCACAGGATTCATACTTAAGTCACACCTTATAGGGGCGCCGTTTTGGTGGCTTCAAAAACTCCTGGGGATCACCTGTTGCTGCCGCAAGAATCTGCATCTGGCCATATGTTTCCCGTGCAGCGACCACTAGAGGGGAAATGTCGTATTACATGCCGACTAGTCAAATCAGTGGGGCCGCCAGAGCCTCATTGTTAACGGTTCTCCACTCTTGCTCATAGAAGAGGGTCCCAAGTGAGGGATCCACCTCTATGATGTCCATATACCCTATCAGGATATATAAAAAGGAATGTCTTCCCCCATTGACAGCCCAAAAAAAAAAATTACAAAAAATGAGTAGGGACTCTAATAAGTAATTACAATGGAATATTCTGCTTTTCATGACAGTTACATTTTTATGCTATATTACATTGTACCCCAGGCCCCTCTCTCCCAGCACTGATTATAGGTGTGAGGACAATATTGTTTTCGTGCTACATATCTTAAATGTAGGTGTGATCGATGGGTTTTCCTGGAGGCCCTTTCAATGCAGGCAGGACACTCTCAGGAGATGTATAAAAAGGGTTGTATGAGGTTAAAAAAACATGGCTGCATTTTTCTAGAAACAGCGCAACTCTTGTTCATGGGTTGTGTCTGGTATTGCAGCTTAGAATCATTCACTTTAAAAGGGGGTGAGCTGCTATACCAGACACAGCCCACAGACAG
>NC_134689.1:13419623-13642123 GCF_050947455.1 Rhinoderma darwinii | reverse complement strand
GGCTGTATGTATGTACTGAACTTGGTTCCGGATTTATGTATGAGCTTGGTTGTGGAACTGTATATATGTATGAGCTTGGTTCTAGTGCTGTATATATGTACCGAGATTGGTTCTGGTGCTGTATATATGTACCGAGATTTGTTCTGGTGCTGTATAGATGTACTGAACTTTGTCCTGGTGCTGTATATATGTACTGAGCCTGGTTCTTATCCTGTATATATCCTGTATATAGCTTGGTTCTGAGAACCGTATCTGTGCATTAGCCGGGAGATTTGTCGCGGCTTACTACGCATGCCGCACTGTCCTCCACCCTTCTCACAGTGCACAGTGTAACTAAGGGCATGACCACACGTGGCGGATTTCCTCCGCAACTGTCCGCATCAATGCCGCACAGAATCTGCGTTGCAGATTCTGCTGCGGATCTGCACAAAATGTGCAGTAAATTGATGCGGACTAGCTGCTGCGGACTGCGGTAAAAGTGCTTCCCTTCTCTCTATCAGTGCAGGATAGAGAGAAGGGACAGCACTTTCCCTTGTGAAAGTCAAAGAAATTCATACTTACCGCCCGTTGTCTTGGTGACGCGTCCCTCCTTCGGCATCCAGCCCGATCTCCCTGGATGACGCGGCAGTCCATGTGACCGCTGCAGCCTGTTATTAGCCTGTGATTGGCTGCAGCCGTCACTTAGACTGAAACGTCATCCTGGGAGGCCGGACTGGAGACAGAAGCAGGGAGTTCTCGGTAAGTATGAACTTCATTTTTTTTTACAGATACATGTATATTGGGATCGGTAGTCACTGTCCAGGGGGCAGAAACAGTTACTGCCGATCGCTTAACTCTTTCAGCACCCTGGACAGTGACTATTTACAGACGTCTCCTAGCAACGCTCCCGTCATTACGGGAGCCCCATTGACTTCCTCAGTCTGGCTGTAGACCTAGAAATACATAGGTCCAGCAAGAATGAAGAAATGTCAAGTTAAAAAAGCAAGACGGATCCGCAGCACACATAACATGTGCATGACAGCTGCGGACTTCATTGCGGAAATTAGAATCTCCATTGAAGTCAATGGAGAAATTCCGCCATGAGTCCGCCACTGGTCCGCAACAGACAGAGCATGCTGCGGACACGAAATTCCGCTCCGCAGCCTATGCTCCGCAGCGGAATTTTACGCCTCGTCTAAACGAACACTGCTAAATTAAAGTGTAAGTCAATGGACAAACGGCTCCGCTGCGGATTAACGCTGCGGAGTGTCCGCAGCGGAATTTAAGTGAAATTCCGCCACGTGTGAACCCAGCCTAAATGGGCTGAGCACTCTTAGGATATAGGTCTATACGTAATGGGTGAGTGTAATATAATGTGTGGGTAGGTATGTACGCTTATGTAATTATATACGTAGTCTAGAAATCCAGTTAAACATTCTGGATAGCGAATTTATTTATTTAAAGTCCAGTTTAATATTTTGAATATCGTTATTTTTTGTTTTATTATTAGAATCATTTTCCATGGCGCGATACACCGCAAAACACTGTGACACCCCCCCCCCCCCCAAAACAGGGAAGCTGTTGTTAAAAATTTGAATCCCACCCTGGGCACAAGGCTCTTAATAAATATATTGCATCCACTGCTGTCCGTGCGTCAGAAAGAGAACTATACGCCAGCTACGAGATTATCTTGTAAATTATAGTAAATGTAGAAGAAAAAAATAATTTACACATGGTCTTGGTTAATTTTTTTTTAGCTTTGAATTCCCAGGCTGCCAAAGATCAGGCATTAAATTACATTCAGTATAAAAGAAGCAGCCAAGGGGGAGGAGAGAGAGCAGGGACTATGCATTTCTATGAAGCCTGGGTGACTATGTGAATGTTAAATTGTACCTCCTAAAAATGGCTGCTCTGACTCTCAACATCGATAAATTTCGATTTCAGCTTAGATGTTTCAGAAGGGGTCTGACCTGAAACAGATGGAGTTGTAATGTTGTGATTAGGACTATTAACCTAACGTGATGCCATTTCGCTCTGGCGATCGATGTGGCGGCTCACAGCAGCCATAAAATCCCAACTGATTAAACACGTCTATAGTGAGATAACCTTTTCATCTTTTTCCCTTTAAGGTAGCAGTAGCAACATCCAATCCGATCCTGATTTTCCAGTTCTCGCTCATGTTCCTGTTCTTTTTTTTTTCAGCCTAAAGAACAAAAACAAAGGAGATCTGATCCCACCAGTTATGGAGCACACGATCTCCTATTTGAAAGTAAAAGGTGAGATGTACCCTGAATGGTTTAGTCGTTACCATTCAGTTTAAGGGTTAAAACACGGGATAATGTTCAGGTTCAGCCATTTGGGGGGTTCAGAACTTCAGGTCTAGTAGGAATGTGGGGGTGCGGGTCAATGAAGTAAGATGAAGGTACTGTTATAGCTAAGATCTGCCCAAAAAATCTAATAAGTATTAAGAAAAACCTTGTGCTCCCTCCCTTGTTGTAACAGTATGGTTTCTACATTGTAGCAATATGTGGCTGTTATCATCATGACATAATTTTCCCCATAACACCAAATGTGTTACCCTTATGTAATGCTTACTTTATCTTGCTCATCTGGCACAAGAATACAGTCATGTGACAGTTAAGCCCTGCCCAAGATAGAGAAGGATTTTAAAAATGCCAGTGGAAATAATTTCCTTGTGATCTAATAAAAATTAAGGATTTATACCTGTTAATTCTACAATTATTAAGCCCAGTCATCATTGGTGGGTCACGAGGGGGTCATTAATGTACAATAATGCAATGACTGGAGTGCCCCTTTAATTATGCTCAGCAGAGTTACCTATGATTGACACGAGCTCCCTGTCTATTTCTCATTGACCTTGGAGTAAGTGGAACGTAACAGGTTATAGGAGTAATTACTGATTTTATCTTGGTGAGTCATCCTCTAACTCCTCGAGTGCTACTTCTGGGCTGTATACTTAGCGGTCTGTTTGCTCTTGAGAGTTTCCTTATCCTATTTCTGAGTCGCTCTTGAGTTTGTATTTGCGTTCTTGTATATTTTTTTTGTTTGTTTTCAGCGTTTATATTGTTAGCCTGTAACCCGCGCCATAGAGAATGATCGTATTATCTATCTTCTAGCCATCGATTGTGAAATTCCTTTATTCTAGCACTGACGGTCTGAAATCCCACTGGTTAGGGCCTATTAATATATATTCCGTGCTGAGTTATTTTTATAATATATCTTATTAGGGTCCGACATCCCCTTTTTGGACACAGAGCTCCAAATCCCTGCTTCCTTTCACACCCTAATAAAGTTGAATGATAAACTTCTGGCTGCCTGTTGCCACCACTAGATGGCGCTGACTTCATATGGTTTTATACAACTCGCATTTAAAGGGTAACTAAACTTTCAAAAAACTTTTGCCATAGTGACATGTCAAAAGTTTTGATCGGTGGGGGTCTGAGTACAGAGTCCCCCGCTGATTGCTAAAATGAAGCGGCAGGAGCACTCGGGTGAGCGCTCTGCTGCTTCTTTTCTGCTCGGCTTTTCTCTGAGTGCAGAGCAAGTGGAAAGCCTATGGGTCCGTTACGTACACCGCTCGCTCTGCTTTTTGAGGAAAGCCGAGCAGAAACAAAGCGGCACAGGGTACACCAGAATGCTCTTGCTGCTTTGTTTTATCGATCGTTGGGGGTTTCAGTGCTCGGACCCCCACCGATCAAAACTTTTGACAGATCACTATCGCATGTCAAAAGTTTTTCAAAAGTTTAGTTACACTTTAATATATTAAGAGCTGTCTAAATCTGTATGTAGGGAGTCCCCCCTAGTGGTTTCTGCAGGTAAACAGAATTTCGTTATGAAGGGAATCAATGGGAGCAGTTCAGTGCCAGGCCCCCTGTCCACTATGTGCCCCATAGTAGTGGCACGTTTTGCCTCTATGGTAGGCATGGCATTGAATAAGTGGTCTAGTGGATAAAGTCATAGCTAGGTTTTCCTTTACCCTGGAGAAAAAATCAGTTTGCAACCCTTGTCCTGTATACTCTGGTGAAGAACAGCCTGTATTATACTCCAGAGCTGAATTCATAGTTCTGCTGGTTGTTATTGGAAATTGACTACAAGTTGGTTTTCAGATGCCCCCCGAATAGCTTAGCTCAGCTGCTATAATGAAAGGGGGGCGGTTCGTTTTTCCTATACAGTGCTTGGCATCAAGAAGACACTTCTCAGAATGATTTGCATCATATTTGAGCTATTTGCATTTTTATGTGCGCTAATTAAATAAACACTTAATAAATTCCCATTAAAACATATGCAAATAGCTGCACTAATGGTTGTAACCGTAACCACTTAATGACCCTTTACGACATGAACAATAATTTTGAATGTGACTGAAAAGAGATCATAAAGGTTCAAGCCAAGAGATATGTGCTAAAGTTTATCTGCATTTACCCCAAAATATCTCCCTAGACGATTTATTGTGAAACATTGCTGATATTAAATCGTCTTTTTCATTTAAAAAGGCTAATTAAATCCATTGTGAATAAAATGACTGAATGCATTGCGCCGTTCCTCTGTTATTCCTCCTGGAAATGCCTGACTAAATTGATAACTGGGTGTTACCATTCATTGCATCCCCTCTCTGGCATTGACACTGTCCAATCAGAGTATTTGTCTCCCTATTTGTGTTGGTCCTATAGCACTATTCATTCTGCGCCTCCTTGTTCATGAATAGAATGCCAGAATTACAGTGAAAACTGACACTTAACAAACACATCAGGAGAAAGGGAGCAGGGCAATTTTATACGGCATTTAGAATCTGTGAAAAGCTGGTGACAACCACTATGGGTGCTGGTCGTACTGGTTGCTATTAACTATTTTCATTGAGAATCAGTTACCTAACCAAGATAACAGCTGAGAGGATGACTATGAGATTTCTTGACTTTATATATAATATCCTGCTGGTGTACGGTGTGTACATAAAGGTGAGGGGGCCTAATAGGTAAAATTACAATAGGACCTCCAAACTGTCTTGTTCCTGCCAAATGAACCTCGGGGGTGGGACTTGAAGGTTTGGTGGGCGGTCCTAGTTCAATGGACAGGGTTGGGCTTACAAATGTCTTGCAAATGAGGGTTAACATTTTTGGAGAACTTTCTTCTGGTGCTGGTTAACCTGACCAAACTCCTCCAGGGACAGGAGGGTTTTTATTTTTATTTGCCCCTAGATCCTTTCCATGATCCTTGAGCTAATCCCACACCCTTGTTTATAGAACCTCTGGGGTGGGGATTCCTACACAGGTTCCCCCCTCGTCTGTGCCCCTTTTCTCCAGGGGCGTAACTAGGAAAGACTGAGCCCAATAGCAAAGTTTTGACTGGGCCACACACCGCCCCTGGGTGCCACACACAGCCCCCCTTGTAGTGCCCCCTGTAGACAGTGCTATACAGCCCCCCCTGTAGTCAGTGACCCCTGTAGATAGTGACTCTGTAGATAGTGCCCTGCTCTGCCATAGTATTCAATAGTTTCTTTGTCCTAAGGACACAGATACTATTTAATGTTGCATCGCTGCCGCTGTAGCAGTCATGGCGGGTGCTAGCGGCGCTTCCGGGCATGGTAGGGGCGCGACGGCGGGCGCACAGGCCCACTCATGCCGCGGGCCCCATAGTGGCCGCTATGACTGCTACAGTGGTAGTTACCTACAAATCCTACAAATGTCCCTTTTTTTTGTCTTCCAGGGCTGCGGACAGAAGGACTCTTTCGAAGATCAGTTTCCGTTCACATCATCAAAGAAATCCAGAAGCTTTATAATCTCGGTTAGTGTTTCCCAAAGCAATCTGCGATCATCGGAGCGTGGCGTCTCCGTGATACTGAACCTTTCTGCAGCGCCCGCTCATTTAATTAGTTAATCATAAAGCCATTTGTAATCTCCATGTCACGTTAACGGGAGATGTATTGAGGCCGCCGGGGAGACAGTAGCGGGAATTTACAGGGGATGTTGATTCATATAGAAGAGACATTAGTTAGAAGGTTTCATAGTGAAACAGGTTACCGGAGACGAAGATATACAACTCGGCGCCCCCCCCCCCCCCCATATGGGCGAGACGGTGCATATCGTGAGATAATAACTTGTCCTTCCTCCTGACATCAGTCCCTTCTTTCCTGTAATGACGGGTGAAATGTCACGGCCGCTGAGATTATTACAGGCCACTGGCAATTACATTTTATGTCCCCGTCGTTGCCCATTTTAAGCAGTGCAGTCCCGATGTGCCAATATCCTGTGCACCTGGGAGCCAATCGGTGCTCATTACTCTCCTAAAATAATCTATACAATATATATGTATATATATATATATATATATAAATTACGTTATATACATTAATATATTATATTATTATAATAAATATCAATGGAAATGTCCTGTCTGTAAATAATAATTGCATAAACATCACATTCTGGTGTCAGAATCGATACAGAGATAAGCAGCACAACGTCGACACTGCTTATGGCTGGGTTCACACGTGGCGGAATTTCACTTAAATTCCGCTGCGGACACTCCGCAGCGTTAATCCGCAGCGGAGCCGTTTCTGCATTGACTTCCACTTCTATTTAGAAGTGTTCGTTTAGACGATGCGTAACATTCCGCTGCGGAGCATAGGCTGCGGAGCGGAATTTGGTGTCCGCAGCATGCTCTGTCTGTTGCGGAGCAGTGGTGGACTCATGGCGGAATTTCTCCATTGACTTCAATGGAGATTCTAAGTTCCGCAATGAAGTCCGCAGCTGTCATGCACATGTTATGTGTGCTGCGGATGCGTCTTGCTTTTTTGCCATGACATTTCTTCATTCTGGCTGGACCTATGTATTTCTAGGTCTACAGCCAGACTGAGGAAGTCAATGGGGCTCCCGTAATGACGGGAGCGTTGCTAGGAGACGTCTGTAAATAGTCACTGTCCAGGGTGCTGAAAGAGTTAAGCGATCGGCAGTAACTGTTTCTGCACCCTGGACAGTGACTACCGATCACAATATACAGCAACCTGTACAAAAATATAAGTTCATACTTACCGAGAACTCCCTGCTTCTGTCTCCAGTCCGGCCTCCCAGGATGACGTTTCAGTCTAAGTGACGGCTGCAGCCAATCACAGGCCAAGCACAGGCTGCAGCGGTCACATGGACTGGCGCGTCATCCAGGGAGGTCGAGCTGGATGCCGAAAGAGGGACGCGTCACCAAGACAACGGCCGGTAAGTATGAAATTCGTTTACTTTCACTAGGGAAAGTGCTGTCCCTTCTCTCTATCCTGCACTGATAGGGAGAAGGGAAGCACTTTTCCCGCAGTCCGCAGCAGCTAGTCCGCATCAATTTACTGCACATTTTGTGCAGATCCGCAGCAGAATCTGCAACGCAGATTCTGTGCGGCATTGATGCGGACAGTTGCGGAGGAAATCCGCCACGTGTGGTCATGCCCTATCTCTTCCGGCAGGAGTAGTCTGTGGCAGATCACTCTTATTTAGGGCGTTCCATCTCCTGTGTGATACACTGACTGACATGTAATGCTCCCTCTTTATTATGTATTATGCAAAACATCCTAATACACACCTCAGCTGCTGCAGAACATCATAATATAAACTCTGCTGGTGCAGGACATCCTACTACACATCTCAGATGCTACAAAACATCATTAGACATACATAGGGCCATTAGCTCCTGGCACCGCCATTCTCGAAGGGACGTGGGTGGCGCTGGGAACCATCATTTACCCTGTGACGTCTGCCGTGAGTGGCTCGGTGCAGACAGGCGTGATGCAGTGACGTAATCGTGCTTGTCTGCGTCAAACCACACATAGCACAGATCGGAGGAGACCTGAAGAGAAATCGACTTAATTTGTCGTGGAAACGGGGCAAAACATCTTTGCACTGGGCCCACCAATGGGTTAAAACAGCCCTATATACACAACTCAGCTGCTGCAGAACATCCATTTATTGATAAGGACATTTTATATTAACCAATCAATGGCGGACAGGAATCTCCCCTTTCTCTCTATTATAATGAATAATGTCCGTCCCCACCCCCAGTATAAATTATGAGACTATTAGGAGTCACCTCCGAGTTCCATGACCTGTGTAAATGTAGTCAGACGACGACCTCATGCTTTTATATGGTCAGAGAACTCTGAGGTGACGACTAATATTCTTATAATTCACTGTAGAGGGAATTATACCATTTATTATTATTATTATTATTATTATTATTATTATTTATTATCAGCAATATTATTTTTATTTGTTATTCTTATTATTTGTTGTTATTATTATTTATTATTTGTTATTATTTTTATTTATTATTATTATTAGTTTTTGTTATTATTATTATTACCAGTATTATTATTATTATTTATTATTTGTTATTATTTTTATTTATTATTATTAGTTTTTGTTATTATTATTACTATTATTGTTATTATTATTAGTTATTATTATTATTATTATTATTATTATTATTTGTTGTTATTATTATTATTATTATTTGTTGTTATTATTATTTGTTATTATTATTTGTTGTTATTATTATTATTATTATTATTATTATTTGTTGTTATTATTATTATTATTAGTTGTTGTTGTTATTATTATTATTTGTTATTATTATTATTATTATTATTATTTGTTGTTATTATTATTATTATTATTATTATTATTATTATACGCTGTAATGTCCCATGTTCAGTTTCACATAATGATTAGAAATGTGTGGTAATTCCATTCAAAAATCTGCATTAAATCCAGATGTGACTACAGACAATTTAAATATCGGTCCTCACACTGTAGAGCCCTCGTTGTCCCTTTGTGATATAAACAGGACATGGATTTAGAGGGGACCCAGTATTCATTTTGCATTCTGACCCAACACCTTCCGGGGCTCATATATGAAATATTATGGACCTGAAAAATAGCGCAGTTATATCCAAAACAGGGAACATACAGAACAAGCCCCTATTTACTAACCGTTTACACCACTTTGTCGTTAAGGCACATTGACTGAATTCTAGTTCTAACAACATTATATACAGACAGTAAAATTCCAATAATCGGGCATCCTCCGCGCCACCAAGATGCTGGACACTTTCCAGACCATTGATTCCGGATTATTGGAATTTTACTATTTGTATGTGTATCTAAATACAAACCTTGTAGAACATTATTATTATTATTATTATTATTATTATTATTAACCCAGGCCATTAAATATGCAACAAGATTTCCGATGACTTTCTCTGCGGTTCCTGAGTCTATTATTTCTCCGCCTGAATCATTTTAATGTTCCAGCTTCAGCTAAGACTCCATTAATATTCAGCAGATCTGTTGTGTGTCGAGCAGCTAAATATTAATGAGTGAAACCAATCAATATAATTATGTCAATCTTCAGGTAAACCGGTGAATTTCGATGAATACGGAGATACGCATGTCCCCGCCAGTGTCCTGAAGACCTTTCTGCGGGAACTCCCAGAACCACTGCTGACTTTTCGCTCATACCGGATGATCATTAATATTACCAGTAAGTTCCACTAACATGGTGTGAATTAGTGTAGACTTTACAAGGCTCAGGAGAGTTAGGTGCCGCACATGACCCCTGTCATACCCAACATGTAATTCAGCAGTGTCCAATGAACCCCTGGTTTTCATAGTTTGGGACAAACCAAAGTTGTGGTTGGTGGACGTGGTCAGCAACAAGAAACTACCCTAACTTCAACACTGGAGAAAACTAAGAAGAATCTTGCTTAAGGAAATCAACGAGATCAGATATCTTCCAACTTCTGCTCCCCCTCCCCTCTCACAGCATAAAGTCTCAGACACAGAGAGAAACTTCAGCTGCATCCCCCTCCTCTCTCCTCCTCCATGTCTACTATTTGCTGTATTACTCTAGATGGATTTTTTGGTTTAGTGAGTAGGTTTCTGAACAATGAGATTATGTTCACACGCAAACTCAAAACCGGCTGACTTTCAGCCGTTTTTTAAGCTGAAAACGTTTTTTGAAGCGTTTTTCCACTGACACAGTGAAAAAAAGCTCCAAAAATGGCTCAAGAAGTGACACGTTCCTTCTTTTTATGGGGCGTTTTTTAGGCGCCGTTTTTTTAAAACGACGATGTATAAAAATGCCCTGTCTGAACGAAACACAGTTTTTCCCATCCAATTTAATGGGCAGATGTTTGTGGGCCTTTAGCTACCGTTTTTTCAGGCGTATTGCGGGGCATTTACGCCCTGAAACATGCCTGAAAAACAGCGTGAGAACATACCTTTAGACGCTGTTCACGTAGCATCTTTATTCTAATTTACCTGACGGTACCAGAAAAGTGTCCTTTTAGCATCCACCCGGCAGGTATACGTCAGGTTTTTGTTTTTTTAACTGTATCGGAAAGTATAGTCTGTAGCACTTTACTATAGAGAGGCTTCCCGCAAAAATCATATATCTCGCAATATATATATATCTTTTAATCATGGTTGCCTATGGGCAACGTTGGCCACTGCATGCCTATACGTAAGCACAGAATGTGATGTGAACAGAGACTTATAGGGAGACTACAGTCTGCTGGAAGGTGTTAAAAATAACACTTACCCATAATATGATCAATCTGATATATCCACACTTCTGTCCCCTCTCATAGCATGCAGTGTAACAGAAAGAGAGAGAAACTGCAACTGCATCCCCCTCCTCTCCCTTCTTTCTGTATACTATTTACTGTGTTACAAGAGACCAATTTTTTCGGGTCTGAGTAATTTTTTGGAACATTTACAGACAGCCTGTACTACTAATTATACAATGATACTTACACTTTAATGTATCAGAGAAATCTCTATAGAACTGGTGTATTTACTCAGCTCCATCATGTAACTTGCTCCTGATTTCTCTTCCAGACGTGGAAAGCATCTTGCGGGTCAACAGCTGTAAACATATTGTCCACCAACTCCCAGAGCACAACTTCGCCGTCCTCAAATATCTCATATGTTTCCTAAACATGGTAAGTGCCGACCCGCTTCTGAGAACTGATCGTATCTGTCCAGGGGCCGTGGCAAGTACTTTATGAGTATTTTTTAAACAGAAAGAAAAACAATGTAACAGGATTGACCACTTTGAACGATCCTTTTTTGTAAAATTCAAAGGGCTGTACATATCGTAGAGGCAGATCATGCGGGTTATGGAGAGAGGGGCAAAGCCCTGATTGGTCTCATCCCCTTTGCTAGTGGGTGTTAAGAACCTGTGCCGGACTCTCCACCCCAGAGGAACTACATTGTTAGTAAACAAGGGGTGGCACATTAATCCGAGGCTTATAGAAAGAGTGTGGAGTACAAAACAAACAAAAAGTTCTTCTATCCTGGATGCAAAACCCGACAACCATAATGGAGGGCCCATTTTGTTCTATGCTATAGGGCCCCTTCTTTTTTGTGTATGTCACTGGTTAGAATGACAATAAGCTGAGCACCGAATGTCCTGCTGCTGGAGCCCAAGCAATCAGTTAAGGGGGAACCGGGCAGCAAGTGTTCAATTCCCCTACAGCACCACCACAGGGTAAAAGAAGTATTACATGGTGCCCATTTTAAATAAATAAATGATATGCCATCAACATCTATGATGAGACAATAAGAGGAAGAGACATAATGTCCAAATCAGTATTAATAAAATAGGCTCTTGTAAATTTCTCTCTTCCATCATTAATGGTGACATTCGTCTTTAAGAAAACCATGAAGACCAATCAGTCCTATCAGCTATGTGGACGCTGCACAGTGAGGGACATTTGCTCTACAGTAAATGCCTCATCTCTATGAACTTAAGAGGCCGGTACTTGAGACGGTAATGAGGTGTGCGGAGGTTCGACATAACATTCCCGGTAATTAACCAGCAGAGCGTTGCATTATGGACAGAGCACACAGTACATTAATGCCGGGGATCGCAGCCGCCGCTCGCTATCTAAATTGTAGGACGCGGCTGCAGGAACATAACTCTACCAATGTTTGTCTTGATGTGTGCATAAATCTGATTAGTCAAATAGAAAAATTATATTAGCAATTCCCCATGTGACCCATTAAAGTCATTAGATTTATAATCACGCGGGCGGAACTGCATTATTATGATAATCTATTATGCAAAAGGAAAAATAAATGTATATTCCACAAATTATACTGCAATTCCCATCCTGGAGTCATGGAATATAAATATGATGAAAATATACATGTTAGTATTTCAACATTCTAGTATTAAAGGGACAGTAACACCTTTTTTGCATTAAAAAGGAGGGGGTTGAACGATATAAAAAATGTCATACTTACGAAACAGCAAAAATGCTGCAAGTTGCACCAAATCCATCAAATTGGCCCATGTGGGTTAATAAATTTTGTGCAAGTTGCTAAGCTTATTCGTTAGGTCAAACCGGGGAGGCGAAGAAAAGGTGAGAAATCCACGGGGGGAGACAAGACAGAGTCGAAAAGGGAACAGTGGCTCAAACACAGGCAGACAGAAGTACATAATTTAGGCAGCGTCCAGGAATGGCTACTGATACTCAGGCAATAGTCAGGATACCTTTGCCTGTTTAAATAGGCTACTAGAATTGGTTTGACGAGTGCCCAGTTACCACAGCAAAAAGGCAAATGTGGCCACGAGACGTGGAGGGGTGGTGTTGGCATGGGGAGAGGTATGAGCACAGATTCTGGTGCCCCTTCCCCTTGTTAAATTTAGCTCTTAACACCATTAGTCATTCGATGAATGCTTAGCCCTGTTTAAAGTTCTGATACTATTTTATCCATCGCTTCCTTGTGATAGGACATTTCAAAGCTTCGCTACTCTTACTGTAGAGAATCCTTTCCTATATTGATGATAGAACTGCCTTTCCTGCATATGTACTGATGTCCCTTCATCTTGGACCTGTGCTATTTTTTCCTAACGTCCTTTTTATATCTAGACATACAATATAAGATGCCTTTGAGGTGATCTTATTCTGAGAAAGGCTTCACCAGTCTTTAAATCCTCCTCAGCTCATCCATACCCTTTTTACAGTGTGCGATTTAAAATAATTTTAGAGGGACAATATTATATTTGATCACAATTTTATTTTTTTTATGCACCCAACATTTTTTTATTTGCTTTATCAGCTGCTGCCTGGCATTGAGTGCTGCATTTTCCATTATAGTGTTTTTTTCAGATTCTGTTTTATTCATTATTACCTCTTGTGGGAGGGCATTTCAATGCCTGATTAATCTTACTGTAAAAAACCTTTTCCTATATTGATGGTGGAGCAGCCTTTCCTTTCTAAGACATGTTGTCCCCTTGTCTTGGATCAGTGCTCTTTGTAATGTTTATGTTTATATTTATACGCATAAAAAGGATCACTTCTAAATTATCTTCCATTATAAGAGAGACCACACATCCTATTTTATTAGTTGCTTGCCAATAAATACTCCCCAGCTCTCCTATATTCTTTTTACAGTGTACAGCCCAAAATGCACCTTGTTCAAAATGAGGCCTTAGTAATGATTTATAGAGGGGTACTAAATTTCAATCATCTTTTCTTTTTTTTTTTAAATGCACCTGATAATTTTACTTGCTTTATCAGCTGCTGCCTGGCATTGATAGCAGCTGCTGCTTGATTTTTTTTTTGCATAAGACAGCATTTTCCTGTGTATTGCGAATCTTTTTCAGATCCTGTGTGGCATATTTTGCCTGACCACCTATTTTATTTACAGGTTTCTATGGAAAACATTAGCAACAAGATGACGGCTTCCAACCTGGCCTGTGTGTTTGGAGTAAATTTAGTGTGGCCACAAGAAGGCGCCCCTTCAATAAATGCTCTGGTTCCCGTAAACATGTTTACAGAGCTGATGATCGAATACTATCCAAAAATCTTCATCTCGAGAACCGTTCCTGGAGAGACTCTACCCTGAACTGCGCCTTTAAAAGGATTATCGAACATATAAGACATTGGAAAAACTTTTTTTTTTTTAAATGTTACAGAAATTTTCACTCAAAAAGGTCACATAACTAATATTTATATTTGATATTCTGCCGCCAATTATTTCATGTGGATATTTTATTTAAAGGAAAAACTCATCAAATATATTGTACATTTTATTGAATATCCAATGCTTGTTACCCATAGAAGTCAATTACAGTTCAGCTCAGTTCGAATCATACAAGAAATGATCGGATTGGTTTCAATGGTCATCTTAACTTTTTGTCCGCACTAGTTTTTATACATGAGGCCCATTGTCTTGATATAAAGCAGCTCACATTATTTGTCTGTAATAAATTTTAATATATTCCTTCTAGAACTTTTATTACGTATTAGAAGCTGTAAAGATGATGTCATATGGTACAGGGCCTTATAATGAATAAAAGTTTGTTTTAAAGACTTCTGTGAACGATTGCTGCACTGACATCTGCAGGCTAAAAGTAGGTACTGCACCAAAGTTAAAAAAATAAAAATACATTTAAAATAAGGATTTTATTTAAACTTTTAAAAGAAAGCCCTTTAAGCCAACCATAGACACAAGATAGTGTTAGACCTAAAGATCATTCAGTAGACAACTGTCTTTCCCTTTCTAATATACTTTGTGCTGCAAATCCTCATCACTTTAAAGACCTCTGCTTGCGGTCAGTGAACAGAAATTTTCTTGTTTACACCCAGAGTCTGAAAACCTGTACAGACCGAATACTTCTCACAGCTGAGGGTTTGCTACAGTTGTATCCAGCCTAGACAATCCTCTGTGAGCTAAACACAGTATACTATCGATACACTACAGATGGAATTACTCCCTACAGTAGAGAAACAGATATTTGTAAAGTCCGCTACCTCTGCCTCTAGTAAAAATCTTTTAATCCAGCATCCAATAGTCCAGAAAGTTTTATTTTTTAGCACTCTTTTCTGGCACAAAGCTAAAACTTCATTCGATGGCACTATAGGCACTCAATGTACCCTGCTAATGTTTCTCTGTATGGAAATATTCTCCTTTAGAAGCAATAGTGTGCGTTTCTGTGATTATCTGACAATCCAGAATATTTGATAATCCGGCATCGCTAATGCCAAAGTAAAGGAATCTTTGTTTTTGTCATAATAATTCATTTATTCCTAGCGCTTTAGTTCATTTATCAACTGTTATACCCCCTTGGTCCAGTAGGTGTCAGTAGAAACTAAAAGCGAAGCCTAAAGCCATGTGACATTTAGTAATGTCGCCGTGAATGACATGATTTTTATTACAGAAGGAGAATTTGCTGTGTGCGACGTACGAGATAAAGCTAAAACTGCGCCCTACATTTCCGTATTTGTTCTGTTCTACCATTTCTTGAAGGATTGTTAAACTTCCGCCTCCCCAGCTCTTGTGATTAATGGTAAACTGCAGAGTTAATGTGTATATTCAGCCAATTCCTGCCAGATATGTACTCGCTGTACTCTGCAAACAATGGTTTCAATTACTTTCAACTTTATGGTTTATGCAAATTTAGGTCAATAAAGAAAAAATATGGAGAAGTGGAGAGCGGAGAATGAGCAACGAGGCTTTTCTTCGCCCTTTCCCGGCCATTACTGGAGGTCGAACTGTTCTCTTCTAGGTAATTTTTGTCAGTAATTGTTTCTTTCAGGCTATTAGAACGAGCTCTGTGGAGCTTAGGAGGATCTAAGAACAATTTTCTGGTCTTTTAAGGAGTTTTTAATTAGACATTAAGCACCGTTTTGGCATCATCACTTATTTCCAGAACATCCATGGGTGTCTGTGTGGAAGTGGGCGAGAAGAGAAAACCATGTTGCCCATAAGATTGTCTGGATATAAGGAGCAGGAGAAGATGAGCTATGAGGTGAATGAAGATAAAACAATCTGGAATGATGACAGCAGCAGTGGAGGACTGTGCTGGTTTTTGAGGGAGGCAGTGACCTGTCCACTCATTATGTTAGGCCTCGTTCACATCTGCGTCACGGCTCCGTTCATGGGTTCTGTCGGATCTTTCCGTCAGGGGAACCCATGAACGGAGCCCTGACTGAAACAAACGTCAGGGCTCCGTTCATGGGTTCCCCTGACGGAAAGATCCGACAGAACCTATAAACGGAGCCCAAAGTAGGGTTAGGACTGCAAGTGAAAAACAGTGTTATAATGTGAGTGAAAATAAAATTCTTTAATCAATCAGTTCATAGAAATATAAACAGCAGCAGGAGATGAGTGTTGTGATATTATGGGAGGCAGTGACCAGTTCACTCATGTCATTATGTTAGTAGGGATAGGACTGCAGGTGATAGGGACAGTGTCATAATGTGAGTGAATATAAAATGTTCTAGTCAATATTGTAACATACTTACCTTGTCACATTCCAGCGCGGTCTCTCCCTGCCGTTATTAGTCGCCTGGCGGGGCTGGCAGTTAGCGCGTGCACATGGCCGTCAGACCAATCCGAATGCAGAGTGCTTTATTTGAGTGCCAGTTATTGACGTTTTTCCTGGTTGTGTTTTTACCTGTCTCTAAAGTTGTATCTGAACTTGAACTTGATCTATGGTGTTGACCCGGTCTGTTCCTGAACCCTGGATCGTCCGACTACCCTATTGCCTACTGTCTTTGTATGGCCCGCTTTAAGTTAAAGGGGTTGTCCCAAGATTAACATTTATCACCTATCCACAGGATAGGTAATAAATGTTTGAGGGTCGGGGCCACCACTGCTGGGACCCCACCGATCACTAGAACGGGGGTCCCAAACCTCTTCCTCTTCATTGCATGATTGCAGTGAGATGAAGCAGATGACAAGCATGCGCTCTGCCACTCCATTCAAAGTCTATGGGACTGACGGGGACAGTCAAGTACAATACTCCATTCGTGCTCCTGCGATTATGTAGTGAGAAGGATCGGCAGTTCAGGAGCCCCGTTCAAGTGATCGGTGGGGCCCCAGCGATTAGACATTTATCAACTATACTGTACATAAGGGATAAATGTTACTCTTTTACCAACCCCATTATGGATATTCAAAAAGTTGAGCTCAATAACTCAACCAGGACTGAAGCAATGACTTAAAGGAATCAAGATCCTTTCAAGAAGTTTCCTCCAGCACTGGAGGGGTTATCGATGGAGCTGAATCAACTCTCATACATTATTCAGGAAAGTTTTACAGTGAAGATTTATGTTATAAAAAGATGTATTTGCAATGCTGTGAGGGAGAGAGGAGCCGTGCCGCTTGTCCCCCGCAGAGTCTCTGATAACAACTTCTCTTTACAAACGATAATTGTGCAACAGCCGCTCTCCTCCACCAAACCCTCGAGAAACATCTTCCCTGCATCAAAATACAATTTTCAGATCATCTCTTCAGCTACGGAGAAGGTGATTACAGTGGAAGACTCAACCGAGATGTGTCCGCCGATACCGACCTCACTTCTATCAATGAGGTGGAATTTTTGACGAGAAGAAGCGGTGGCTCCTCCAATTCTTGGAAAGGTGGCATCAATTTTGCAATGACATTGAACATGCTTTTTGTTTCCACATCCTAATATCGGCCTGCTGGGAGGATTTATCTCCGACTGGATGGAAGACCGTTGACTTTTTAAGTAGAAAATAAGAGGTAATCCTGACTGACCACAACTCTTTTCCAAAAATAGGACTTCTACGTTACTATTAAGTAGGTTGTTTCGACACCACATCTAGCAGAATAAACTGTTCTAAGATGTAGCAGAGCTTACTAGATTATCTTAGCTCAAAGTTCTCATAACCATGGGCATAAACAAAAAGACTTCTATGGACGTCACGGCACAAGCAACATTATAGGGGGATAAGAAATGTTTTTGGACAAGTATTGGTGGCAGATTGAAAGGAAATCCGGATGAGGCCTACCTCGACCTGCCTCCATCTGAAGCCTCGTCTACAGCACATATTAACCCAGTACTTGGCTTCCTACACTCCATACCGCACAATGACATGGCTCCTTCCATGTCAAGGCAGCTCTATGGGCTGATTTATTACGCACCCTAGTGCTCCGGCTCAGCGCACCCTTCCATATGCGGTAGTACGTCACGAGAGTTTCTTACAGATGGGTCTTCCCTTCTTCACTCTGGGCCATCCTCCATTGTTCTAGTCACCTGAGGAGCTGCCTAAATGATTCTAAAGGATTGGACTGTCATTATTACTCTAGTTACATAACCCAGGCAGGGCATGCAACATATACGGGATCTGTAGTTGAAGGAGACCCAATACTCAACTGCTTCGACTTGCGATGTTACTGTCATGGCAGCTATCTGCAGCCACCACTAGGGGAAACTCACTGCCTATACATTTATACAGTTCTCTTTGAGTGCAATACCAGCTATATAATTCCATTTGCAGTTAGCTCCCCCTAGTGGTGCCTACAGGCAGTCAGAATTATATTGTTTATCAACTCAAATAAACAGAAATCTCCCATCCAGATATATCATGACATGTTTGGACTTTTAACCAGAATGATGGATTTTAACTTTAACCCGTTTATCTTGGTGTATTTTGTGTCTTAAAGGCTATGTTCACCTTCGGAAGCAATTTTTTTTATTATTATTAAATCAACGTGTAATGTGTTTATAAGCAACTATCAAATTGACTTTTATAACTTTTTTTTTTTTTTGCTTTTTATGATATAGCTTAGAAGCTGTATCATTCTGTCCCAGCCGAATCCATCAGTTCAGCTGAACTGCCAGTTCGGCTAAGAGTTAGTCCTACACACGGGCTCCACCTAATATCGATCACATCTAAATACTGAACGTAGATGTGATCGATATTAGCTGAATCCTGTGTGTCAGACACCATCGCTATTGACTTAGGGGTAAAATGCCTGGGATCGGAGTTATCTCTGATCTCCTCCTTTAGGCCTCATTTACACGAACGTATTATACGCGCGTGCGACGCGCGTGCTTTGCACGCATGTCGTACGCACCTATATTAGTCAATGGGGCAGTTTAGACGATGCGTGAATTGCGCTCAGCGCGTGTGCGCAGAAAAAAACTCACGACATGTTCTATAATCGTGCGTTTTTTGCGCACTCGCGCACCCATTGAAGTCAATGGGTGCGTGAAAACCACGCATGCCGCACGGAAGCACTTCCGTGCGAACTGCGTGATTCGCGCAAGAGCTGTCAAACTCCTGAATGTAAACAGAAAAGCACCACGTGCTTTTCTGTTTACAAACATCCAAACGGAGTGTCAAATTCGAGATGAGCGCCCCGAACTTCACCGGGTTCGGCCAAACTCGTTTTGACCGAAACCGGTAAAAAATGTTCGGGTACGCGACGTCAGGAGACAGTCACTGTCCACGGTGCTGAAAGCGTTAAACTGGTTCAGCACCATGGACAGTGACTTCCGCTCCGAAAATCCATGAACCTGTAAAAAAAAAAAAAAGTTCTGACTTACCGATAACTCCGGTCCGACCTCCCGGGATGACAGTTAAGTCCAAGTGACAGCTGCAGCCAATCACAGGCCAAGCACAGGCTGCAGCCAATCACAGGCTGCAGCGGTCTCATGGACTGCGGCGTCATCCTGGGAGGTGGGGCCGGATGACAAGAGTGGGACGCGTCACCAAGGCAACGGCCGGGAGCCCGGACTGGGGGAAGCAGGAAGTTCTTGGTAAGTATGAAAGTCTTTTTTTATTCACAGGTTGGTGTATATTGTGTTCGGCATTCACTGTCGAGGGTGCTGAAAGAGTTACTGCCGATCAGTTAGCTCTTTCAGCACCTTGGACAGTGACGGGCGTCGACTAGCCTCATCTCTATGATGGCGGCTGCGCGAAAATCACGCAGCCGCGCATCATACACAGATGACACACGGAGCTGCCAAGTGCCTTTTGCGCGCGCAAAACGCAGCGTTTTTTGCGCGCGCAAAACGCACACGCTCGTGTAAATGAGGCCTTAAAGCGGGAGCCTGGCTGTTAATCGCCGCCTACGTCCATGTTCCCTATTAGGTTCATTGAGTGATCACTCAACATGATACTGGTATAACTGGTGGTGACACTGAGATTAAGGGGACATATTTATTATAATGTGACATGCTGTTTATATAATTTTGTAAGTTCACAATCAATTATTAACCATCCCCGTCATTCACAAAGCTGTGAAATCTACAGGGTTTTTTACATGGACTGACTGTTTTATGCCATTCTTGATTTTCTCCGAGAAAACACATCAAAGACAATAGATTGGGTAGAAGATGAAAGAAGGAAAGAAGAAAGAGCTTCTCCTTGTTTTCTACATAGGCTGTAAGAGGCGAATACGTTACATGGTATAATCCATTACTACCTATGAGGGAACAAAGGGCGGTGATGCTTGTGGGTTTAAGCCAATTAACCAGCCCTCATTAACGCATTTGCCTAAAACCAGGCAAATTGAATTCAACATTAATACAATCTATTGTTCTCTGTTATCTGCCATTTTAGTCTGGGACGAGTTTGACTACTGTATTCTTCAATGGGATAACTGACAGGGTTCCCGGACTCAATACCCTCCCTTTTTGGGATGAGGGGGGGGGGGGTACCTGAGGTCAGACCGCCACCAATGTTATGGAATATTCTTGCAATATGCTATCATTTTCTAAAATTGGGATACCCGTTTTAACCCCTTGGCGGATGTATGTCGGATGTCATGTATGGAGCGGGTTTGGAAGATAAGTCCGCACCATATACAGTGAGTGACATTCTACTCTATCGGCCCGGATCGGTGATAACTCTGATCCTGACCGTTCCTGACGTGGTCAATAACAACCGCGGCATATAAGACATTAGACAGAGGTAAGGACCTCTCTGTCATCTGTTTTTTGGTCACCTCGTCTCCCAACAAAAAAGTGATTAAAAAGTCGTTTGTACCCCAAAATTGTATCAAACAGCCCTCAAGACACTCCATCAACGGGAGAAAAATTAGTTATGGCGACACAAAGCAAATCCTGTACCGAGGACGGGTTAAGCCTTCGTTGCTCCTGCCTGCAAGGGTGACCGAAACCAGAGACTGTAACCGCCAAGTTAAGCGTCAACCCTGTAAACGCTCCGCTAAGTACCTCTTTTTAACCGTTACCATTAAAATTCTTGTTTCATTGAACTGTGCTGTGTCTGCCTTCATTACTGCGCCATTTTCGGGTGAGATCTCGTGTCAGGGTCAAGGGCCACACTCACCAAAAACTGACCCACTTAGAAGCATTATGTGAGCACTATGCTATAGGGTTGTATTGTTTAGGTTCCATGGCAATACTACGGCAGGAGCCGTATATTTAGAGACAAGGACGGGATCGGAAAATATACCGCTCCTGCGCGGAATCGTAGTGCGACCATGTGCATGGCGCTTAGGGCACAGCATGGTATTATTACTATTGAGCAGTATTAAGGCACAATTACTCCCCATTTTCTTCATTCCAAAAAATTGGAAGGTTCCCCCGCACAGACCTTTATCTGGCCCTGCATCTGTAGGAATAGGTACGCGACTCCACAAAAAGCACTTTTGGGTGACGTTTGGCTTGTTCATTATTGTCCACCATATGGGCTGGGAATTTGGAAAGAAATGTGCAGCAAGAAAACAATCCGTGCCATGCTATGCCAGCTGCGGAGCCGCTCCAAACTTCTCAATGTCAAATTCTGTTCTTTTGTTGAAATCCTAAATCCCGGCCGTCTCTCAGTATTTATTTTGTTCTACATCAATCAAAACCTACAGAGAAATGGCCCAAAAGGAAACATTAAGACCTAATTATAGGATAGTTAGCGTTAATTGTCTTTCACTAAAAAAACCTGCACAAACAGCATGAGATGAGTCCACACGTGGAGCGAGCGGGAAATAAATCCGAAATATCAATTCTCTCGCTCAATTGTGCCCAGGTCCAATATCCAAAACTCTGCAAATGTGAAAAAAAAATCATGTTTTGGCAAATCTTTTTGATAATATTTCAACCCCTTAGGCCTCATGTACACGACCGTAATTTTTATCCGCAATTACGGATCGGAATTGCGGATACAAAATACTGATCCTTTCATTTCTATGGGCCACCGACACTTTCCCGTATATTTACGGGTGTGTGTCCGGTCCATAGAAATTACCCGCAAAAAATAGGACATGTCCTATTTTTTGCACTTACGGAGTGTGCTCTTATACCTTATAATGTGAGCACGGTCCGCAAATGCGGGTGACAGTTCGCAGCCCACCCATGGCCCGTCCGTGGATTATTTGCTGACCTTAAATACTTCACAGGCATGTGCGTGAGGCCTTAATGACAAGGCCTATTTGGGCTTTATAGAGGACCTGTCCCCTCTCCTGACATGTCTGTTTTAGTAAATTGTATTCTCTATGAAAAAACAATTCTGGAGCGTCTTTTCTCAGAACTCTACATTGTACCGTTCCTCTGTTATTCCTCCTAGAATTTTATGAATAAATTGAGGGGTTATCAGTTGGGGGTGTGTCCCTATACAGACTGACACTGTCCAATCAGTGCTCACAAAGATACTGTGTAGGGACACGCCCTTTGACAAGGGAATGGTAACACCCAGTTGTCAATTTATTCATACGCTTCTAGGAGGAATAATGGAGGAATGGGACAATGCAGAGTTCTATCCTGTGGATAGGTCATCAGTAATCTGTGCCCGGACAACCCCTTTTAAAGGAGTATGCAGAATGCAATGCCAGGGAGGGGGGCATCAATTACACAGGAGAAAAGCAATAGTTGTGGAGTTTTAATATGTGAAAGCAGGGCTGTAGCTAAGGTAAGGCTAGCATGGCATGTGCCCTGGGTGCCAGTGGGTGCGCCAACAAGCCACACTCCTTTGGAAAGGGTATTTAGATGCAAAGGCAGTGCAGAATCTGAATCTTTGCCCTGGGTGTAGGAAATCCTAGTGACTGCCTATAATGAAGTCATTGTATACAATGGTCTGTCCCAGCATTGGTAATTAGGTAGGGGGCTATTTAAAGGTGTAGTACAAGATTTAAAAAAAAACATGGCTGCAGTCCTCCAGAAACACTGCCACTCTTGTTTATGGATTGTGACTGGTATTGCAGCTCAGCCTTGATGTGAATGCGGATAAGCTGCAATACCATACACAGCCAGTGGATAAGAGTGGCGCTGTTTCTAGAATAAAGAAGCCGTGTCTAAATCAAACTTACACATCCGCTTTACATAGAACTTCAAGGTGGATAGACATGAGTGTGGATTCAATGGATCGGGCTTTATAGATACATTTTTGCAATTTAAGAGTTTATAATAGCAGTCGCCATGGTTACATCACTATATGTGTGGGATTTTGACTGTGATCCTAATGATATAGTTGCCAAAATGATACAGTAATTTGAAGGGAGACTTTGATGCTCAGTCGGGGTATGTAGGTCTATCGTGTGTAAGACAACTAAGCAATTAAGAAATCTCTTATCGTCACATCCTTGATATAAGAAATGTATCCGTTTTAAATAGTGTTATTGTTTGTGTACAAATGACGTGATGGGAAGATCATCTCTGAGAAGATCTTCGTTAAAATCCTGAGAATCCTTCAAGACTCAAGAAGAGAGAACAGATAAGAGTCAATATGGCGTTAAGTAATATCGATCAATACAAAGTGATGAGACTTCTATAGAATTATATGTAACTCTTATTATAGGGCATCATTCCATGGGGCTCTGATCTCTGGGACCCCTACCGATCAGCACGATGAGCCGCGATGCCTGTGTAAGCAATGAAGAAGACGCTGCAAGCCCTTAATTGTACTGCCCAGAAAACCCAGAGTTTGGACCCCCACCGATCAAACATTAAGGATAAGCTATTAAAGGGGTTGTAGGGCACGGACAACTGATGACCTATCCACAGGATAGGTCATCAGCATATGATCGGTCCCTCCACCGATCAGCTGCTCCGGCTCCGGCTCCGTACACTGAATAGCGGCCGTGCTGCAGAACTGTAACTCTGCCCTTTTTACTTGACTGGAGCCATCTGCTTCAGGCATGGACATTCGGTGCCCTAGAGGCAGCCAGAGCAGCTGATCGGTGCGGGGTCCCTCACCGATCATATATTGATGACCTATCCTGTAAATAGGTCATCAGTTGCCTGTGCCCACAACCCTTTTAATATTAAAGTCCCAGAGAACCCCTTTAGGTCATGTTCTGAAGGGGCAGACAACTTCCGCTGGATATTTTTCCGCAAATTTGCAGTCTGCTGCCTGCAAAATCCGCATACGTGAAGATGCATCCAGACATGGCGGATTGCACAGAGGATTTGCCACAGGTTTCAGCTCGGCAAAGACTGAAATCCATAGTGAAAATCCGTTCAGTCTCCGAAACTGACTGAGCATTCTACAAAATGTAAATTCCGCACCGCAAGCTATATTCCGCACCGTTTTTTTCCCCACAACGTCTACACTAAATAAACAAAAACGTTTTAGAAATCAAAAAATGGAAAAGACCGCTGCGGATTTTCGCTGTGGCCTGTCCGCACTGCAATTTCTCAACAAATCCGCCACGTCTGAACATGAAATGAATCCTGCAGCAGCTTGTACTCTTAATCAATCTACTCTCGCCTTATGCTGCCTTGTGGGTGGAGCATAAAACAAGTCTGTGTAGCATGAAGAGGAAGTCTCTTGTATAGCAGATAGAGCCTGCTGTGCACACTTTTGTCCATGTAGTTACATATGCTAAAATGGTGGCCACCAAACGACGAATACAGGTAGTTACTTGACAAAACGGAAGCCCCACGGCCTTCAGAATGCCCTCAGGGGAGCTACAAGTAGAGACATAAACATAGACTCAACAGAGATATATTATATATTTTATGCTAGGAGCTACGGAAGGGGATGCCACTGGCCCGATCACCTAGAGTTGACACCCTAAATACCACACTTGGTGCCCAAACCCATGGAAAGGCGGCTGTACAGGATGGAGCTACAGTTCTTAATTTATTCATCTGGCAGTGTTAAGTGGGCACTGTATGATTGGATTATTTGGGCACTTTTTATATTGGGTACATTATAAGGAGGGTCAACTATAGAAGATATTATGCAGGGCACCAGTCAACCGAAGGCCAGCCCTTAGTATATAGTTACTGCAGTGATTGCTTACAAAAAGTTTTCAAAATCATTCTTGTGTTAATCCGGCCATAGACATTAGATGGTTGACCCCTAAAAGTATAAGAAAATAATAAGCATGATCCCCATTATAAGGACAGTGCCTGCAGCACACTGATAATATATATAACATACGGCTCTATCCGGCCGTCAACGTTCCCACAGCAGTTATAGCTTCTGCGACCTGCAGCAGATGGGAACTCTAGAACAAATGCCTGCAGGACAAGACGAGACCTTCTGGAATTTATGGGTCACCGGGGGAAACATTTGTATTCTGAGATTAAACAAACGAGACAAAATTAAGATTCCGCCCAGAGTCCAAATTTAATTTTGTCCTCATTTCCATGCTCAGTTATTAGACGCTAGAACTTGCTATTCCCCATTATAAGTATTTTACCCAAAAAATTCTTAAGTCTTGCAGATCCTCGGGATATCAAACCCCTCCTTACAACTCCTCGAAGGTAAGAATTACCCCTTAGTATTATTAGTATGACAGCATTGATAAATGTATGATCAACCCCAATCCAAAAAATCTTGACCATGTATGTGTCCTTATTTGGGGTACTGGGTAACAGGCATCCCACTGATCCCCAGACCGAAGGGGCCGTGGTGCTCTTGAATGGGGCAGTACCAGGAACAGTCGCATGTACAATGGTGATGTGGAGCCTGGCTAAATATTCAAGGGGCCAGTCCTCACTGAAGCCCTGCAGGCTATGCTCCCACTGAGAAGTCATCAATGTGTGGTCCCGGAAAAGCTCTTTAAGGTCCACACTGGTCAGCCCCAAAACTTTCCAAAAATGTAAAATCGACATAAGCCCCATTTTAAGGACCTGTTCGTGTGACAGACCCATGAAAAACAGGACTGTTGGGAAATATGGTTGAATGCTATACTGTGAAGCCTTACAATCCATTGATTTTTCCAAAAAGGAGAAAAAGAAAAAGTTGTATGGCCAGCATAGAATGAAAGTCACGTCCCGTGCCACGCACCACTCTTTCATCTGGCATCAGACGCCACATAACCTAGTCTTAAAATTATACGACAGACAGCCAGCAAAGTCTGGAAATTGCATGATAAACAGGGCAGAAAATTGGCCCTTTTGAAATTCAATTTTTGAACGAATCCCAATGAGCTGATTGTGTTTGAAAAAAGAAACTCCTGTGTTAAAAAAAATAAAATAAAGACTCCACATTGAAAGCATTTGGAAAATTTTTGACTAAAGTCTCATCTCGAAACAATGCAAAAAATTTCATCGGGGTCAAAACAATAAAAACAGCATCTACAATAATATTTCCGGTGACGCTCCTTTATTAAAGCTTCGTTACTATTAACGTGAAGTTCCTCGCTGTAACCAGAATGTTAGATCAGAGACAGTTAAAAAGAAAGTGACCCCTCCTGAGCGTAGAAAAAAAAAATTGAAAATATTTTGAGAGATTAAAGCCCAGCGTAAGTCTACATCTTCCTGAATCCACATTAATTATTGGGGCCCCCCGCCGTGCAATGTAATTGGCTGCTGTCTGTTAGCCGAGTGCAGTTTTTCAATGTTTTTACAAATGTTTTTTGATTTTCATTAAAAATGATTTCGGTTTTAGAGATTATTTTAATGAATACAGACAACGTCGGCGCGGCCGGGCATCTACGCACTCACAGCTGTCTGTTTTTTTTATTATTCTTTGGTCTCTGCTGGTCCAGCAAAAACAAAGTGAGGAAAATGTTGCCGCAGCTTCTGTAAAGGAGTTAATATCACTCCCGAAATGCTACCCCGGCCAAAAGGGAACTCAAATTCACATGTATGATCTGTTTGTAGCTGTGATCAAAGCCTGGCTAAATCCTATTGTCAGGAGCGGCTTTGTTACAATTTTTTCATTTTGTTTTTTTATTTCCAACTCCATTTTACTCTTTTTGTTTTTTTCTAATACTATGTCCGTTTATCAACATGAGCCCTTTTTTGGGGGGCAAAAAATGCCACAAAACTGGAGCTTGTAAATGTACCCCAGCATGGGTAAAAGGTGGCATTGGTTTAGACGGTGTGACCATACTGACAATGACTCCCTGTAAGGGCTTATTTACACGAGCGTGTGCGTTTTGCGCACACAAAAACCGCGGCGTTTTGCGTGCGCAAAAGGCACTTGACAGCTCCGTGTGTCATGTTCATATGGATGCGCGGCTGCGTGCTTTTCGCGCAGCCGCCATCTTTATGACACTCCGTTTGGATGTTTGTAAACAGAAAAGCACGCGTTGCTTTTCTGTTTACATTCATTCTTTTACTGCTGTTGCGCGAATAACGCGCGTCCCACGGAAGTGAGTCCGTGAGGTGCGCGTGATTTTCACGCACCCATTGACTTCAATGGGTGCGTGATGCGCGAAAAACGCCGAAATCTAGAACATCTCGTGAGTTTTACGCAGCGGACTCAAGCTGTGCAAAACTCACGGACAGTCTGCACTGCCCCATAGACTTGCATAGGTCCGTGCGACCCGCGTGAAAACCACACGTATAGCACGTTTGTGTAAATCCGCCTTAAGGCCTAGTTCACACAGAATTTTTGGGCGCGGTTTTGACGCGGAAACCGCACCAAAAAATTTCCGAAAATTTCTCCCATTGATTTCAAAATGCTTGCGGGAAAAAGAAGCGTCATGCTTTTTCTTCAGGCGTTTCTGTCTCTGACCTCCCATTGACATCAATCGGAGGCAGAGAAAGCGTTTTTTGCTCATGGCGCTCAATGGCCGCGGTCAAAAAATGCTGCAAAAAATGCGGCAAAGAGAGTGCGGGCAGGTCAAAATCTGCCTCAAAATTCCTGAAGGAATTTTGAAGCAGATTTTTCCGCCTGCAAAAAACTCGGTGTGAACAGGGCCTAACTCTGTCAGTATTCTCCTCCTCCTCTTCCACTCTTGACAGGCTAAGAGTGTGCTCATGTCCGGCAGCTGAATGTGAGGGTCTCTGGCTCTCTACTGCCTTGCCCGCTACAATCTAACATCAGCGCCAATCCCACACTTGACCTAGTCCTGACACTGCTGATGATCCTAGGGCTGGGCAGCCTGGTTAAGGAGTAGCATCCATGCCATATAGGAAGTAACCTGACTGCGCACATACTATCTAATAATCCAAACTTACCCAAAATTGTACTGGCCCCGGCCTCCTAGTGTTAATACCGACTGGGCCACTGGTTTAGCATCCTGGTGGCAACAATGTATGGACCGTACTATTATTCATGACCTATCAACTAGCTTAGTGTTCCCCAACCAGGGTTCTGTGGTTCTCCAGTCATGGGTTCTCCAGTAGAAAGCTGATCTTCAAAAATACTCAAACAAAAACACTGGACAAGTCTTTTTCTGATCTCACATTGGCTGCCTCTGATTATAGTGAGATAAGTCTAATGCTCATTGTGGGATATTTATTAAAGTCCTATGTTACACAGCAAGATGGGCAACGCGTAATGGATGTGTTGTCTGTGCATTGGGGTTCTAGAAGCGCGGTGATAGGGTTGGGAGAGGGTTTCCTAGGGATCCCTAATTCTACAGAGTTTACGAATCACTAAACTAGTGTAGCTATTGGTGACATCACTGAACTAGTGTAGCTATTGGTGACATCACTGAACTACTGTAGCTATTGGTGACATCACTGAACTACTGTAGCTATTGGTGACATCACTGAACTACTGTAGCTATTGGTGACATCACTGAGGCACATCATACAACACTACGGTATAGGGAGACTTGTAGACTCTTGACAGAGAGTCTATGGCAATAGAAAAATGGGACTCACCTCCTGGTGCACACATACTTTCACCATCTACAAACCCACAATAATGAGTATGTCATGGTCTTCAACCACCACCCACCCTAAACATCCAGAATGTGCAAGCTGATCACCACTGCTGGCCCCTGAGATCTGTAAGGATGGAGTTTTGCTTTTTTACACAGTCCATGCCGTACTCAAGATTCCAGAAGAGCCCGGAGTAGGGATTGGAGGCTATATCAAGAGTTTTGTGCCAGTATCCTCCCTCCTGCCAGGCTTCAGACTAGCAGTGGTGGGTCCTACCCCTATGGTAAGTACGCCCAGAATAGCATCCTGACTTTCCCTCACCTGGGGCAAACATTCAGTTTGCTGCCCTAGCCCTGTATCTATTTACCCTGGCCAAGGCAGAGTGACTTTTTAGTAGCCCTCCTGACACCCAGCAACAAGGGCACATTCCCCAACAGCCTCCTTCCTAAATATGACCCTGGGTATAGGGTAACCTGCATACTAATTAAAGAGAGATTACATCTGAAATCATTAATATTACAAGTGAAAAACTTAAAAAGGTCGTCATTTTTATTTTTAGAAGTGTCCTCTGACAATAAGTTGATCATATGGTGTCCTGCTGCTGTGATTGCCAGCGATCATCTGTAATCTGTGGGGGATCCTGGCAGCAAGTGTTCAATTTCCCTGCAGTGCCACCACAGGAGAAATTAAGCATTACACAGTTTCCATTGAAATTAATCCGTAATGCCTACATCCCTACAGTTCGGCATTAGGTCATAGGTATTCTGTGGGCGGTTGTATGATGCCTCCATATGACACTGTATCAGTGGCGGATTAAGAAGACCATGGGCCCTGGGCTGTTACCCAAACTTGGGCCCCCCTTCTCCACCACCACCCTGCCGCGCCGTAACTATTGCTAACACTACCTAAACACTAGTACACAAAGTAGGCACATTATGCACAAAGTACACACAGTACGCACATTATGCACAAAGTACGCACATTATGCACAAAGTACGCACATTATGCACAAAGTACACACAGTACACAAAGTAGGCACATTATGCACAAAGTACGCACATTATGCACATTATGCACAAAGTACGCACAGTACACAAAGTACCACATTATGCACAAAGTACACAAAGTAGGCACATTATGCACAAAGTACGCACAGTACACAAAGTACCACATTATGCACAAAGTACGCAAATTATGCACAAAGTACGCACATTATGCACAAAGTACGCACATTATGCACATTATGCACAAAGTACGCACATTATGCACAAAGTACACAAAGTAGGCACATTATGCACAAAGTACGCACATTATGCACAAAGTACACAAAGTACCACATTATGCACAAAGTACACAAAGTAGGCACATTATGCACAAAGTACGCACAGTACACAAAGTACCATATTATGCACAAAGTACACAAAGTAGGCACATTATGCACAAAGTACGCACAGTACACAAAGTACCACATTATGCACAAAGTACGCAAATTATGCACAAAGTACGCACATTATGCACAAAGTACGCACATTATGCACATTATGCACAAAGTACGCACATTATGCACAAAGTACACAAAGTAGGCACATTATGCACAAAGTACGCACATTATGCACAAAGTACACAAAGTACCACATTATGCACAAAGTACACAAAGTAGGCACATTATGCACAAAGTACGCACAGTACACAAAGTACCATATTATGCACAAAGTACACAAAGTAGGCACATTATGCACAAAGTACGCACAGTACACAAAGTACCACATTATGCACAAAGTACGCAAATTATGCACAAAGTACACACATTATGCACAAAGTACGCACATTATGCACATTATGCACAAAGTACGCACATTATGCACAAAGTACACAAAGTAGGCACATTATGCACAAAGTACGCACATTATGCACAAAGTACACAAAGTACCACATTATGCACAAAGTACACAAAGTAGGCACATTATGCACAAAGTACGCACAGTACACAAAGTACCATATTATGCACAAAGTACGCACATTATGCACAAAGTAAGGACATTATGCACAAAGTACGCACATTATGCACAAAGTACACAAAGTATGCACATTATGCACAAAGTACGCACATTATGCACAAAGTACACAAAGTACGCACATTATGCACAAAGTACGCACATTATGCACAAAGTACACAAAGTAGGCACATTATGCACAAAGTACGCACATTATGCACAAAGTACACAAAGTACCACATTATGCACAAAGTACACAAAGTAGGCACATTATGCACAAAGTACGCACAGTACACAAAGTACCATATTATGCACAAAGTACACAAAGTAGGCACATTATGCACAAAGTACGCACAGTACACAAAGTACCACATTATGCACAAAGTACGCAAATTATGCACAAAGTACGCACATTATGCACAAAGTACGCACATTATGCACATTATGCACAAAGTACGCACATTATGCACAAAGTACACAAAGTAGGCACATTATGCACAAAGTACGCACATTATGCACAAAGTACACAAAGTACCACATTATGCACAAAGTACACAAAGTAGGCACATTATGCACAAAGTACGCACAGTACACAAAGTACCATATTATGCACAAAGTACACAAAGTAGGCACATTATGCACAAAGTACGCACAGTACACAAAGTACCACATTATGCACAAAGTACGCAAATTATGCACAAAGTACGTACATTATGCACAAAGTACGCACATTATGCACATTATGCACAAAGTACGCACATTATGCACAAAGTACACAAAGTAGGCACATTATGCACAAAGTACGCACATTATGCACAAAGTACACAAAGTACCACATTATGCACAAAGTACACAAAGTAGGCACATTATGCACAAAGTACGCACAGTACACAAAGTACCATATTATGCACAAAGTACGCACATTATGCACAAAGTAAGGACATTATGCACAAAGTCCGCACATTATGCACAAAGTACACAAAGTATGCACATTATGCACAAAGTACGCACATTATGCACAAAGTACACAAAGTACGCACATTATGCACAAAGTAGGCACATTATGCACAAAGTACGCACATTATGCACAAAGTACACAAAGTACGCACATTATGCACAAAGTATGCACAGTACACAAAGTACCACATTATGCACAAAGTACGCACATTATGCACAAAGTACACACATTATGCACAAAGTACGCACATTATGCACAAAGTACCCACATTATGCACAAAGTACACAAAGTACGCACATTATGCACAAAGTAGGCACATTATGCACAAAGTACGCACATTATGCACAAAGTACGCACATTATGCACAAAGTATGCACATTATGCACAAAGTATGCACAGTACACAAAGTACCACATTATGCACAAAGTACGCACATTATGCACAAAGTAGGCACATTATGCACAAAGTACGCACATTATGCACAAAGTACGCACATTATGCACAAAGTAGGCACATTATGCACAAAGTATGCACAGTACACAAAGTACCACATTATGCACAAAGTACGCACATTATGCACAAAGTACGCACATTATGCACAAAGTACGCACAAAGTACGCACATTATGCACAAAGTACGCACAAAGTACGCACATTATGCACAAAGTACGCACAGTACAAAGTACGCACATTATGCACAAAGTACGCACAGTACACAAAGTACACACATTATGCACAAAGTACACAAAGTAGGCACATTATACACAAAGTATGCATAGTACACAAAGTACACACGAGTATGCACATTATACACTAAGTAGGCACATTATACACGAGTATGCACATTATACACAAAGTACACCTTGTAAACACATGAATATGGACATTAAACATACATGAATATGGACATTAAACATACATGAATAT
Organism: Rhinoderma darwinii; assembly: GCF_050947455.1. Lineage (NCBI taxonomy): Eukaryota > Metazoa > Chordata > Amphibia > Anura > Rhinodermatidae > Rhinoderma > Rhinoderma darwinii. Next base: position 13,609,478 of record NC_134689.1, on the reverse strand, counting down.
GGACATTAAACATACATGAATATGGACATTAAACATACATGAATATGGACATTAAACACACATGAATATGGATATTAAACACACATGCACTTACCTTTTATGTCTTCACTGCAGCTCTTCTCCTGCTCACAGCACAGAGCCCGCCGACAGTCTCCCCTCCCCCATGTCCCGACAGCTAGCAGCAGAGATGTTTAGAGCAGGGAAGGGGGGCTGGAGGGGGAGCTTCTAAAGCAGCACAGACCACGGCTGCTAAGTAGAAGCAAAGCTCCCCTCGCCTGACAGGTGCGGTCCTGGCACCGGGGCTCCCTCCGGTGCTAGCGACGCCACTGGGCATGAGGGGGTTCGGGCGGTCATAGGCTCCTTGGGCCCCCTGGCAGTCTTGGGCCCCGGGCGACCGCCCGAAACGCCCTAATGATAATCCGCCACTGCACTGTATTCTTCCCTATGTCACATAGAGGTACACTATGGGCACATACATTTCTATGGGTGCCATGTTATGGATCTATGCAACATAGATCCATAATTTATGACCCTAATATTTTACACCGCTACCCAATTACCATGTTATGAAATTATTTATACACAAACACCATTAAATTGTCAATCATGTTTTAATGCATCATAGAGAAGTAAAACTACATTGGAATATTTAGGACAAACACTTTTTTTTTTCTATGCACACTAAATGGACTGTTCCCGTAAATTAAAATAAAATAAATAATACTACTTTTAACAGTCCAATACATTTCTTCATACATCCGCTCACATTTTTTTTTTCCTATCTGCACGTTGTAAATTTTATTCAAGAATAAAATAACTTAAAAAATCCTTTAAACCTAAAAAACTACATTGCAAGCCATATCTGAATGCGTAATTGCCATAAAACAACCAATGTATAACCACTGTATTTTTATTTTATTTTTTACTCAAGTTTGTTTTGTTCATCAGTAAAAGAATATAAAATCTTGGTCAACCCATGGTTTAGTGTATTAAAATAGATTTGTATAGTACTGCACAGTTTCTCCCGGAGTTGTGACAATGGTGGTAGGGACTATTTCATGCCGTTGGCAATCGACCATCAACCCCTTTTTTGTAAGACATTTACAACTGTGTGATATGCAGATGTACAACGGAGCTGCCTTGTAGTAGGTATTTCTTCATAATGCAAATATTCTCTCAATATGAGATTAGTGTGATATGTTTTAAGCAGCCTATAATGTTCAAAGCATGTATCTCAAAGTCTGGTATAAAAAAAAATAAATTATAACATGTCGAAACGCGTAAGGAACCCGAGTACAAATGTACATACCACATAAAGACAACTTTGTCATAAAAAAAATTTAAAAAAATCTTTAACACTGATAAGTAACAGCTAAATTATCAGGTAATGCTACCGTAGCTTGGATATATATATATATAAAATAAAAAAGAAATGGTAAAATTGTAATAAAAAAATAAAAAAAAAAACATTTTTTTTTTTTTTTTTTAAAGGTGCTATTGTGTATGGGATATTTTTTTTTTTAATTAATAGATTCCCGGCAGTTATACAATATACAGTATAATATTTTGTTCTTAATGAAGCATTTAATTGGTTAGCGCATTTTATATCCAAATAGCATCCACAAAATTTAAGGCGCTGGGCTATGCTGTGACCCCTGTCGTATCAGGAAGACCAGCTATGAAATAAATAGATGAAATAATTGAATTTTATTTTTAGAAGTTGAGTCTTTAAAAATAATTTCATATCTCCCCTGCCCTCATATTCCCATTTATATACTAATAAAACATAAAATAAAATATAACATGACAGATATGAGAAACTCCACTTGAGGCTGTGTTTTTTTTTTTTTCCTGTACCATATAGCAGATACTTCTGCGAGCAAAAAATAAAAACGCATTTTGTTCCTTTCACATTACATATTTTACAATAAAAATGCAGTACAAAAAAAGGTTACATTTTTTTGGCATATTGTCTGTACTGGCGAAATAAAATAAAAAATGACATAAAAACATAAATATTTGTAAAAAAATGTTTTCCTTTTTTTTTTTTTTTTTTTTTTTTTTTTAACCAAAGTGTAAATAAATCAAAGAACCAAAGTTACCCACTTTGTCATAGTTAAACCATTCGGAAAAAAAAAAAAAAAAAAGCTTAATGAGAAAAGACATCAATAGCAAAATAAGTACAAAGAACCTGCAAAAAAATGAAGGAGTTGTACAGTCGTACTTTGTTTTTATAGCTCAGCACGCTTATACACAAGCATTAGCATGAAAATACTTCAATGTCCCGCTAGAAATGCTCAATTTATACTTTTTTTTTTCTTTTTTTTTAAATATAGCTGCAAACCGTGACTATTAATACTGGGAGAAGAAGAAAAAATTCAGCATTTGTTTGAAGGCTCTGAGTATTTAATAACATCATCCTTTTCAATAGCCCCTTTAATAAAAAATAAACCTGAATGCATGTGGCAGATTTGATTTGAAAGGGCTATAAATAGTCCAAAAATAATTAAAAAAAAACATTTTTCTTACAATTTTTCTTAATTTTTCACATCACCCAAAATAGGGTTATCAATACTAACTCTACAATAATTTAATCCTCCGACAAATAAATGAAAGTTGAATTGTTAAGCAGGAACCAACCACCCGTCCCCATGGTACTTGCTTAATTTGGCCCTTTCTCGAAAGTTTTTGAAATTTTTTGTTTATTTTATTTCCTCTTTAAACCGTCGTTTTTTTTAAGGCCAAAGTAAAAATGAAGTGAAAAACTCGTAAGCACTGAAGGTGTCAGCGCGTGACGCAGCACGCACTGCTCTCGTCACTATTGCCTTGGTCAGAATCTTACAAGCCGCCATGTTTGTTTGTTCTTTTGTACATCGGTGCTGTTTGTGTACTTGTAGTTTAGAAAAAAACAAAAACAGACTGTTCTGTCATTCTCCTTCTTGGCGAAATTTGCTTAAAGTTATTGTTCCATCTGCCCGTGTCAATTGTTACTCTGAGAGTGCTGCAGGCCTTTGTGAATAGTAGGGGTGGCAGATGAAGGTTTGATCCAGGGGACCGTCAGCAATGAAGCGGTGGCGGTTGTCGTCATGGTAACCTGAAGCATCTGTTCGCTCTGAATCAGTCTAATGAGAGTTTTGAGACGTTCCAAAGATGACTGAGTTCCTCTCTGCTGGGCCAGCAAGCTATTCTTTACCTCTAAGCATTTCTGTCACATAGGGAAAGAATAAAATATGATGGTTATATTGAAAACGGGCTCTTTGCATGAATGGATAACACACAACTGTGGATCTCTTTTCACTGATTTAATAGCTCCCCCTTCGGCCTCGTTGTAGTAAATATTACACTGTATCAACGGGTCCATTTATATAACATCACCTTCCCATACTTTGAATATTGTGAATGATCCCCCCCCCCCCCAAAAAAAAAAGTATATATATATATTATTTTTTTAATATTATTAATATTATCTATTTAATTTTATGTATTTACTATTTTAATGTATTATTTTTTTTATTTTTTTCTTGCATATTAAGATTTATCCCCCTAAAAAAATTTTAAGAAAAATATATATATATTTTTGTTTTTTTATTATTATTATTATTATTATTATTTTTATCTATTTATTTTTATCTATTTATTTTTTTATTTATTTCATTATTATTATTTTTCCTTGCATAAACAAATAATAAAAATATATATATTTTTTTTTAATTATTATTATTAGTAGTAGTAGTAGTATTATTAATAATATTTTTATCTATTTATTTTTATCTATTTATTTTTTAAATTTATTTATTTTATTTATTTATTATTATTTTCTTACTTTAATACATAATAAAACCTTTATCAATATAAGGTAATTTTTTTCTAGTGTCCCACCTATCCACAGGTTGTGTGTGGTATTTCATCTCAGCCCCATTTACTTCAATGGAGCTGAGCCGCAATACCAGGCACAACCCATGGACAAGTGTGGCGCTGCTTCTGAAACCATCTTTTTCTAATGCTGTATAAGTCAGGACTGTTTAATTGACTTATTTTATAATAATCAGAAAAGAACACTTTGAGAAAGTTCTCGGATACAACATACACTATAGTTTCCTGACAGAGTGTTTCCTATAAATTAGTAGCCTGCTATCCTTGGACCTATATATATATAAACCTTGGTGAGAATTATTTACATAGTGTATATCAATGATTTGTATATAAATGAACACCCCAAATCTCCCCTCCACCCCTGACATACGCTGATCTCAATGGACTGAATTGTAACCACTATATTAGGGAATACGTATATGAGTTATAGACGTTGTCCCGGAGAACCCCTTTAACTTAACTTTTTTATCCAGCACTGGGACCCCCAGTAATACATAGAAGGTAAAATGATTTGCTTGACACCAGGGCAGATGTCTTCTAAATGCCCCCACTAAACAGTCTTACAAGGACGCATATGCTCGTCCCTTCTACTCTCAGCCATTGAGCAAAGCCAAAAGCCAAGAAGCCAAGAAGAGCCTTGTTTTTAAAGAGTCGGATGGTGAGGCTCAACTCTTTCGGACCTCTGACTAGTATTTTAGGGTGCCATTTAGTGGGTGAGATTGTGCCTACTAGTTAAACTGGTTGCCCATTTTGGACAATCCCTTTATGATAGTAGAGTACCACAACTTAAAGCTAATCACCAGCGTATCCAATTACTGGGAACCCCTGTGATCCTCCGTAATCGCTGGTGGGACTCGGCAGCAAGTGTTCAATTCCCCTGCAGCGCCACCACAGGTGACATGATGTATTACATGGTGAGCATCAAAATCAATTGGCTGTGTAATGCAAGGACGTGACAGGTCTTCCAAAGAGAGAGACAATCTTTGTATTTGCTCTCCAACAGGTAATTGATGGAGGTTCTGAATGAAGGACCCCCCACTAGAATTCCATAATAGGGTTCTCGAAAATGGGTTTTCTAAACCACACAATCCTTTTAAGCTTTGAAAGGATATTATACAGATACACTAATCCAGTAAGGGCTTATTCACACGAACTGGATAATCGGCCGTGTGACGGAGGCTTTTTTTAACGGATGTCACACGGCTGCATTAAAATCAATGCACTTCTATGGGGCCATTCACACAGCTGTTTTTTTAACGGACATTGTGAACGGCCCCTGAAAAAATAGGACCTGTCCTTTTTTTTGCCTGTATTCACGGATCCTTCAATAGACTCAAGTCTACGAGGGTCTGTGAACTCAAGTTCCGCACGGGTGTAAAAACTGCCGATTTGACACCCGTTTGTGTGTATAAGCCCTTATTATACAAACATGAAAACCTGTCATAAACTAGAACATGGTCCTATTTTAACATAAATATATCTGCAGATGAAATCCTGACCTTTATAGCGTTGTTCAGGAGTCTCTCTTGATCTTCGAGCTGTCTCTGTTCATTTCTTAATTCGTTGCCTTTCTTCAATAATTTCCTCTTCTCTTCCTCTTTCACTGTAAAACAAGAGTGAAGTCGGTCATCAGAACGACATATATTCCAGCTGGGCAATGGGTTGGTGAATGGATAGGGTAGGGTGAACAACTTTAGGACATATTGACCATACAAGCTCTAGTTCAGGGCATACTGGGAGTTGTAGTTTTGCAATAGCTGGAGACCCACAGGTTGGAAACTACTGCCTCGGATACACCTGCTTAGCAGTAAAATGTCCGATGCATATAGCCAACTGGGACAATATTGATGTCTTTTGATGCTCTGTGTTACCACATGACCCCCATTTTGTCATAACAAACAGGTGCCCACCTGATTTATGTGTCACGTAAGACTGAACGATAGCGAGGGTCCCGCTCCATGGCACTGTTTCCTTCTTTAATACCTATAAATTAATAAGAGATAAGCAAATGCTAATTGGATAATATAATTATTGGATTTAAAAAATTGGATTAAAAAAATTGAATACCAATAAAAAATCCTGAAAATCCTGATGTCAATGTTAAGGAGCAAGGGTGGCTCGAAATATGAAGTGAGATTTTTACTCACACTGTGAATTTTGTAGTTGCTACGAAGGATCTTCATGTGGTCCAAGGGGCTACCAAGATAGCAAGCTCTGGTTTCCATTTTATGGGGCATAAGGCATTTGTCAAAAACAAGACTTGAGATCTGCTAGCCAGGACCGAAAGAAAAGTCAGCTGCTTTGCCAAGGAAATCGAAATCCATGGGTTGGAAATAATTGTTTTGTTACCCTACACCTATTACCAACTTAATATTGGACCCTGGCATTATTGTTATTTTGTTCCTGGAGTTATCGGAGAGCCGTTTGCTTATGGGATGTCCCTCTTACAATGTAGGATGGGAATTACCCTCAGGTTCCTGACACTGCTGCACTTCTAGCTCCCCTTATTCGGAATCCGAACCAACCAAGTTATTGAGCCCTGGTGGGAGGCTCAAGTGGCACCCAGGCTGACCCCAGGGCTCAGAAGGCCTCCCTCAGCTAAATCAGTGGGAGGTAAGTACAGGTCTTTGACCCTTGTAGCCCCTTGGGGACCTTCTCCATTTGGAGAGGACTTGCAATAGACCGCATCATAGAGCACTTTTTGTGTGATAATTTGAGGCCAGTTTTTGCTGCATTGGGCCGTTGTCAAAAACAAAGAAGACATGAGATCTGCTAGCCAGCGAGCCTAGACTACAAATTTTGTGGTCACCGATTTTGAGTTTTTCTCACCTTCTGTTGGCACTTTGGACACATCCAGACTCCTTTGGGTGCTATTTTGACTGGTGAACCCAAGCAGTTGAGATGGTAAGCCCTTGGGCACGTTCCACACGGCTGTAAATTATTACCACGTTTGCACGCTGAGCAGTGTTCATCATGAGTGATCTCATTCTAGTCAAAAGAAGAAAGACAAAATCATTTTATCGTTGACTGGTGAATTAATGAAATGAACAAAAATGAATATTGACTTCACAAGGCGGCTATAGACATGAGGAGGGGACTGGTCGTCTGTCACGCAACGACCTTTTCCATAACAACAGCACAAAAATCACCCGAGCATCCAAGTTTAGGTCCAAGCCGGTGGGAGCAAATCTAGATGGGCCCCCATATCTGCTTATCTTGGGGAATTAATTGTGATATCAAAGAAACCCTTCTCAGAGTGACGTGTGTATGGGCCTGAGAGGCAACCAGTGCACCAATGGGAGCTTTGTACCCACACAAGGCTCTTGGGTCTACAGATACCACAACTTTAACCAGAAAGGGTCACCCCCTTGGCAAAGTTGTGAGCAGTATCAACAAGAGGGTAGCACATTTTGATTTTTTTTTGTGCATGCCCTTTTCCCATTTCCCCAAGATAAATTGGCCAAAATTGTTGTAAAGACCATGGCCCGATCCTACAGAAATAATTAGTGACCAGTGAAGGAAAAATGATAAGCAAATGATTAGATTATAACATGTCAAATTCAGATGATAATCCCATAGATGATCTAGGAATTGCCAAAAAGAGGTAAAAAAAAAAAAGTAAGAAAATAATAAGAAGAATGATTTTGAATTGTCCCATTTTTCTTTTCTGTTTTTTTTTCTGCTTTGGGTATGAAATGCTGATGAGTTGAACACATTAGTTGTCGAGTTAATGCCAGATTACTTCACACAAACCGGAACGGAAAGCATAAATTGATAATATGAAGAAAAGTAAAAACATGCGCCCACACACACAAATCAATGACCCTGCGAAATGACCTTTTCTATTTTTCATGCCAACACAGATTTCCTGAATTTAGAAAACATCCATCTGGATCTTAGATTTGAGTGAATGGCTCCTGAATCCTACTTTTCCTATACTGCAGTTCAAGGCCCACCAAACTTTTTGTCTTTAACCCCAATCTCGTTCACCACCATCTCATAACATAATGCTACTGATCATACACAGATCTATGAGATCTATAAATTATTTTTATCTTTCCAAATTTAAGTTGATATTATCTGTATCCGACTCGGATTGTGCTAAATTAGAGAGGGTGTGATATTTCCCCCTTGATGATCATGGGGGGGGGGGGGGGTGGTCTTTAGGTTCTTAATCCCCCTGCAAAACGAAGCTCCTCTTTTGACTTAGCCACCCGTTTCTCAAGCCTTGGTGGGACGCTTGGGTGTGAATGAGGCTGACCCCAGGGCCCAGAATGTCTCCTTAAGCTTTGGTAAGGGGAGGTAAGTACCAGTCCTTGATCCTTGCAAGACTTTTTGGCTTAGAAGTGAACTTTGGGGGCCCTTATCTCTTTCCAGAAGGCTTTGTGATAGACTGTGCAACATGTTCACGTTTTTTATTTTTTATTGCACTTTTTAGCGCTAAAAAGCATGATTTGGATGAGGGAAGGGTCTAAGATTAAATTCAACATTTTTTTTACCAAAATAGTATGGTACCCCAAATATGGGCTGTGGGAAATCATTGGTGTAGAAATGACTTAGTCTTTAAATTTTCTGTTCTCGATTGATTCTCCAAAACGTAAATCATTCCCCAGACTCTAGTTATCTTATGTCTATGGGCAAGTTTAGACTGGGATATGAAAAAGACCATCATAGCGATAGATAGATAGATAGATAGATAGATAGATAGATAGATAGATAGATAGATAGATAGATAGATAGATAGATAGATAGATATGACATAGATAGATAGATAGATAGATAGATAGATAGATAGATAGATAGATAGATAGATAGATAGATAGATAGATAGATAGATAGATATTCCTGAATCCTGATATTTTTGTATATTTGTATATTGTATATTTTTGTATTTGTGATGATGAAATAAACACTGTACAACGTACCTTCCAATAAGGATCCACAATTGCTGGCACATAAAGAAGGGCAGAAATAGGTTAGTGGTAAAAATGAATACTATGAATGCAGTAAATCAGGGTGGAGGAAGCACATACAAGTACAGATAACAAGCATTAATTATGGTGGGATTAGTCCATGCCACATGGACACTTTACCGTACAAAGCGGCAGGGGACATGTTGAGGGATATATAAACAAAGGTGCAGAGTGTTACGTTTATGAGAAGGGGGGGGGTCAATGACTAAGACAGAACACATAGCAATAGATAATAAGAGTACAAAAGGCGTGAAAAGACACAAATAGTATGAGGTAGTGTGGATACTGCCCATAACATCCAATCGCAACATTTTGGAACCTTTCCCAGAAATGTGTTATTGGTTGCTATGGATATAGCTTGGAAGTACTAGTTGCTATGGGCACAATTTGAAACTAATTGCTATGGAGATAACTTGGATGGGAGTGGTTGCTATGGATACAACTTAAATGAAACTGGTTACTATGGGCACAACTTGAATCTAGCTGGTCGCTATGGGTAACACCTACACTTTTTTTACAGTGGTCTACAAATATAACCCCAGCTGTTAGTTTGGATGGTACGTGGCTACTTGTGCCATGTGATGCTCAGCGCCAGGGCTGTAGAGTATAACATTTTGCTGGAGTCGCGTGGTGAAGGCAAACAATGAGAATCAATATTTTATATAATCTTGAATGGTGGACATAGTATAAGTCATTGGGATTTATCAAGATCCACTGTAAAAGCCATGATGTCAGTGTGAATAACAGCCTAACTCCCGCTTATGATCATCCAGGCAAAATGTTTTACCCCAATCGGCACTCTATTATGGCGCAACGCACCAACTAATTTAAGAACCATTTACAATATGGGGTCCACAATGATCGACATCGATCCATTTGTTAAAATTTTGGGTTACACCTATTGGACGGATTGCAACATTTCTATGTATGGGGGGGATAGGTCAAAGTGAGTTTCGTCAACGACTAATAAAAATATTACTATTTATCATTGATCTTTTATTATATTTGTTATTGAAGTTTGTAATTCCGCAAATCTTATTGATATTCCATAAATGTGGACAGACTTTAAATCCCCGCTATCTGAACCCATAAAGATAGAAAAGAGGTTCTTTCAACGACTGGAACCAGTTTTTAGGCCCGTTGTGTACTCCCGAGGACTCCGAGCAGTACAATACTATATCACGGTACAAGGTCAACCTACCGGTCACACGAGGTCGTGGCTTTCAATGACCTTCAACTGGTAATTTAATTCCCCCAAAAATCCTATTTTCTGATTATCAACCAATCAATTTTCTCACAAAACGGCCCGAGGCGCATTAATCATAGATCTCATAGATCCCATTCCTAAGATGAGGCTCCTAATATCTCCGGGATGTTAGTTAATAAAACCCAATAGACTGTTTCATGTTCGCTAGAAAAATAGTTATGAGATCTGTCATCCAAATCGCGAGACGATGGATGATCTTCAAGGTGTTTAGCTCTTTTTAGAGTAGCAGTGGGCCTAGTTAAACAAGACCACTTAAATTTTATCAGGAGAACACCCTTTCAAGTTCCAAGAATCGTGACTGTTAATCGTGATAAATTGGGGGCCCTGCAATTGTTTTTAGGTCATGACAGGCCTCCTGCACACTTCAGTCTTTTTCTTCAGGGTGCTAGCCGTTTTTCTGACGGCTAACACCCTGACCCATTAATTTCAATGGGGCCATGCACACTTCAGTTTTTTTGACGGTCCCGTTGCTCCGTTCCGACAAAAGTAGAGCATGTCCTACTTTGGTCCGAGATTCCGTGACCGAGAGGCCAATGCAAGTCAATGGGGCCGTCAAAAAAACTGAAGGCACACGGAAGGCATCCAGATATATTACATATATTACATTACAGATATATTACACTAATCGGCAGCCACTTGTCTCTATCAATCACTGATAGGGAGAAGAGGCTGCTGATGTACCCGGTCATTGTCTTGGTGACGAGTCCCTCTTCTTCCTCCAGTCTGACCTTCCTGTATGACGCGGCAGTCCATGTGGCCGCTGCAGCCTGTGATTGGCTGCAGAGGCGGTCACGAGGGATGAAGCGTCATCCCTGGAGGCCGGCCTTCTGACGTCATCCAGACTTGCGTGACCGCCACTACAGCCTGTGATTGGCTGCAGTGGTGACATGGGATGAAACGTCATCCCAGGAGGCCGGACAGGAGGAAAATGCAGGGAGTTCTGGGTATGAACTGATTTTTTTATTTTTTATTTCATAAAAATTGTATTTTGCGAGCGCCAAGCATGATCATTCTTCAGCGCTAGTCACTGTCCAGGGTGCTGAAAGAGTTACCGCCGATCAGTGCAGCCCATTAACTCTTTCAGCACCCTGTACAGTGACTAGCGCTGAACAACCATGCTCTTTCAGCACCCTGGACAGTACCATGCTCGGCGCTCGGAAACTGAAACACGGAGTGCACACGGGAGAGCACACGGAAATCACACGGCCGCTAAAACGGGCACACGGATCCGTCAAAAACGGCTGTGAAAACGGTGATGGAAGTGTGCACGAGGCCTTAAAGGGGTTCTCCAATAATAAGCTGATTACAGGTAGTCCTCTAGTGATCGGCTGTAATCTATGGGGGAAACCACAGCAAGTGTTTAATTCTCCTGCAGTGACACCACTGGAGAAATGAAGTATTACACAGTTCCCATTGAAATCAATAGACTGTCTGTGTAATGCATAAACATACCAGGTTCTCCAGAGTAAGTAACGCTCTCTCATCGGGACTATGATATGCACTGGTCATCACATGGCACTAGAAGACATGAAGCCTGGGGGGGCTTAAAGGAGTTTTCTGTAAATAAAGCCTAATCACTATATACTTAAAAAGTTCTGCAACTTTCTAATATGCTTTGGATAAAAAGTTGAGAATGTCGAAATTTGCACAAAATAATTGTGATTTTTGAGGCATATGCGTTACTCACGGCACTTTACTAAACAGTGGGCGGTCTTAGCAGAAGGGGACGTGACCGTCAGATTTACTCATTACTGGAGTTGATTTGACTTACTAGCGCACGGACGGCCAGAGATGTGCCTAATTTATTAGGGTATGTTCATACACAGTGTTTTACGCCTCAAATTACGCCTGAAAAATGCCTCTAATACGCCTACAAACATCTGCCCATTGCTTGCAATGGGTTTTGCGATGTTCTGTTCCCACGAGCCTTTATTTTACGCGTCGCTGTCAAAATATGGCGCGTAAAATGACGGCTCGTCAAAAGAAGTGCAGGACACTTATTGGGACGTACTTGGAGCCGTTTTTCATTGACTCCATTGAAAAACAACTCCAGTAACGTCCGTAAAATACGTCGTGAAAAACGCGAGTTGTTAGAAAAACGTCTGAAAATCAGGAGCTGTTTTCGCCTGAAAACAGCTCCGTCATTTCAGACGTATTTTGCTAAGCCATGTGAACATACCCTTAGGGCACGTTCAGAGGTGGCGGAATTGCAGTGGAATTCTACTGCGGCCGTTTTTTACATTTGTTTCTATACATTTTTAGGAAAGTTAGTTCAGACGTTGCGGAAAAACTCCGCTGCGGACCATAGGCTGGGGTGCAGAATTTTCCCTCCGCAGCATGCACGGTCTGTTGCGGAGAAGAAGCGGAATTTCACTGCGGATTTCAGCCTTTGCAATGTAAAAACTGAAATCTGTGGCAAGTCCGCTGTGTTTTCTGCAACGTATGAATTAGGGCGGATTTACACGAACATGTAGTACGTCACGCGCGTCGCACGGACCTATGCTAGTCTATGGGGCAGTGCAGACTGCTGAGTCCGCTGCGTAAAACTCATGACAGGTCCTATATTTCTGCGTTTTTCGCGCATCACGCGTCAATGGGTGCGTGAAAATCACGCGCACCACACGGAAGCACTTCCGTGGGATGCGCGTGATTTGTGCAACAGCAGTAAAACTATGAATGTAAACAGAAAAGCACCACGTGCTTTTCTGTTTAGAAACATCCAAACAGAGTGTCATAATGATGGCGGCTGCGCGAAAAGTACGCAGCCACGCATCATACGCTGCTGACACACGGAGCTGTTAAGTGCCTTTTGCGCGCGCAAAACGCACACGCTCGTGTAAATCCGCCCTTACCTGTCAAATATGGAAATGTTGGTGCAGATTCGTTGCGTAATTGCCCCAAATCTGCACCAACATTTGCAGCGGAAAAACTCCGCCACGTCTGAACGTGCCCTCAGGGTATGTGCACACACAAAATCAAAAATGTCTCAAAATACGGAGCTGTTTTCAAGGATATTCAGAAGTTTTTTATTCAGTCTCGTTTTTCGCTGCGTTTTTTTACGGCCGTTTTTGGAGCTGTTTTCCTATAGAGTCTATGAAAACAGTTCCAAAAACGTCTCAAGAAGTAACATGTTCTTTTTCGCGGCCGTTTTTTTACGCGGCCGTTTTTCAAAACGGCCGCGTAAAAAAAACGACCTGTCGGAACAGAACACCGTTTTTCCCATTGAAGTCAATGGGCAGACGTTTGGAGGCGTGTTGCGTCTGATTTTTTGGCCCTTTTTCGGCCGGTTACTGCCCAAAAAACGGCCGAAAATAAACCGTGTGAACATACCCTTAAAAGGGGTGGGTCTTAAATTAAGCCAACCTTATTCTAGCGCTCTTTAGATTAAGACTGGCATTTTAAATACCAGTCATAATAAATTCCCTGTAAGTGTTTCAATTCCGCACCATTTTTAAGATATAAGTTTGCTGTCAGTGAATAAGAGCTCTCTTGTTTACATATCTAGTCCTGCTCTTAAATGGTAACTAAACTTTTAAAAAACTTCTGAAATGTCAGCACTGAGACCCCCACCGATCGCTAAAACGAAGCGGCAGAAGGGATCGGGTGAAATCTGAGCCGCTTCGTTTCTGATCGGCCATTCTTAGAAAGCCGAGTAGTTGGTGTACGGGGTCATAGACTTTCTATTGAGCCTGTAAATCAATTGCTTGGCTTTCCTCGGAAAGCCGATCAGAAACTAAGCGGCTGAGCGTTCACACGAGCCCTTCTGCCGCTTTGTTTTAGCGATCAGTGGGGATCCCAGTGATCGAACCGTGACCAATAAAAACTTCTGACATGTCACTATGATGTCAAAAGTTTTTGGAAAATTTAGTTACCCTATAACTGGGTAGTGGGTACAATGATATTAGTCTTGGTAATGCCCTGTGAGCTAAATACATCACCAGCAGCTGCACAATACTCTGTTACTGTAGTTTGCTACAATGTGTCAGTCCAGGCGGTTTAGCTCACAGAGCGTTGCCTAGACTGGATACACTTGTATCTATTTCTCAGCTGCTGTAGAAGTTACATGTCAGCAACTGTTGACTGGAGTACCGGATATACTAGCACTGGCTGGGGTGTTGCTCTGTTGCTGGTACTGATATATGGGCCGTATGGGCTTACAATCTTAAGGGGTCCTGTTTTGTTTGAAGGGTTCCACTGTGACTGGCCCTTTTGTGGAGAACTGTGACTTGCACTGTATAGAGGAGGCATTGCGGGTGGCACTATTAGGGTATGTTCACACGGCGGGGGTCCGTAACGGCTGAAATTACGGGGATGTTTCAGCCTGAAAACATCCCCGTAATTTCAGCCGTACCGGCATGTGCAGGCGCTTGAACGCCGCGTCAATTACGGCCGTAATTAGCGCTGCTATTCATTGGAGTCAATGAATAGCGGCTCCAATTACGGCCAAAGAAGTGACAGGTCACTTCTTCTACGCGGGCGTCTATTTACGCGCCGTGATTTGACAGCGGCGCGTAAATATACGCCTCGTGTGAACAGACAAACGTCTGCCCATTGCTTTCAATGGGCAGATGTTTGTCAGCGCTATTGAGGCGCTATTTTCGGGCGTAATTCGGGGCAAAAACGCCCGATTTACGTCCGTAAATAGGCCGTGTGAACATACCCTTATATAGGGACACTGGTTGGGACTTTATGGGCAAGATCGGTTTATAGGGAGGGTAAAAATGCATTGTGGCCTCCATCGTCTAGGGGCCTTCACTACTATCCAGAGGACAATTACTATTTGTGAACTGTATGATGGCATTATTTGGGCACCGCATAGTACTCTAAGTCGTTATTGAAAGATTATTGCTACGGTTCACATGTAGCCTGGTTTTTCTGAACAAGCGTCCCTTCCTTCCAACTAAAAATGAGGACCTCCACACAAGGCCTCTACAGACCTTGATCCGACACTGTTTACGGGAGGCGGTGTGACTGGCATTACATAGGTACAGTTACGGCTGTCACTTTTATGGGAACACTTGTGGTTGTCACTGTTTTGGGGGCATTGTTTCAGAGGCAATGTGACTAGCATTGTAATAAACACCTCAGCTGCTGCAGAACTCATTTTGAAAAAGAGGACAATTCATATTAGTCGATGACTGACATGGAGATCCTGATTTTCATTCAAAAAGAGATTCTGCAGCAGCTGAGGTTTATATTATAAGGAATAACGTACCCCCTACTGTAAATTATTAAGCATATTAGAAGTTACCTTGGAGTTGTGTGCAGCCTGCAGCCTCGTGCTTTTATATGGTCCCGGAACTCCTCGGTGACTTCTAATATTCTTAGGAGAGAGGGTGGTACATTATCTCATATATAACTTACAGCCGGGGTAGGTTAAACCATAAAGAGGGGGACATAGATTATAATAGCATGAAATATGGCCATTGTATGGTCCCTTTTTTTTTTTTTACCCTGTGATACATAACCTGCAAGGAAGCAAAAACTATTAATATGGTGGCGCCAACTGCACATCGTTTTTAGCTGGACAGATATAGCAGGTGGCAGAGTTGGCAACTTACCTTTCCCTGATAAGAACGGGTTACTCAAATAGTTTGATGCAAGACGTTTCCGCTGAAGACACAATAAGAGCGCCATGAGACACAGAGACTTAGACATCCGGCATTTCACTCAATAACTAAGTTTGGCAAATATATTGGTCCTACACAACACATTGTCAAGGAAAATCTCAAGGCAAAAATACAAAAAGTAGAATATTTTTTTTAATTTTTTTTTTTAACTTTTTTGTTACTATTTATAAAGCTCTTTTTAGCTAAATGACTTACCAGTGTAAAAAAAATAAAATATTTTATATATATAAAAAAAAATTTAAATTTCCAGTAACATATTCCTTTGAGAATGTATACTCTTTAGGCCTCGTTCACACTGCGGAGTTCTAATATAGTTTTTAATGTGTTTTATTTATCCAAAACCAGGAGTAAATGATAAAAAAAAAAAATTAAGAAAATTTTATTTTTTACAATTTTTCATATTTTTGGGAATTCGTTTTGGCAAAAAAAATAAAACGAAATCAAAACTGCACAGTGTAAATGAGGCCTAACGGTGTATTCACACTTGCAGGTTTTGTTGTGTTTTTGTCATGCTTTGGCTCAACAAATTTTTTACAGGAAAAACATTTTTTTCTGGTAATTAAAAAAAAAGAACTAAATTGCAGAACTGTGCCTAGAAAACGCTAGAAAAAAAAAGCTCATCAATATCAACACAAAAACCTGTATGTGTGTACACATCATCATAACAACCAAAAATATTTTTGATTTCTCCAGAAATTCTCATTTGCTAGTATTATATATTCACTAGTATTTTTTTTACAGTGAGGGTATGTTCACACGGCTGGAATTACGTCCGAAATTACGGCTTGAATGCGTTGACAAACATCTGCCCATTGAAAGCAATGGGCTGACGTTTGTCTGTTCACACGAGGCGTATATTTACGCGTCGCTGTCAAATGACGGCGCGTAAATAGACGCCCGCGTCAAAGAAGTGTCATGTCACTTCTTGGGATGTAATTCATTGACTCCAATGAAAAGCAGCGCCAATTACGTCCGTAATGGACGCGGCGTTCAAGCGCCTGCACATGCCGTTACGGCTGAAATGACGGGGATGTTTCCTCCTGAACGTAACGGACGTGCACGTGTGAACATACCCTGATACAAAAACATTTTTTTTTACTTGTGAAACGATGCGAAAATCTGTCCCTGTTTCTATTGACTCTTTTAAAATATTGTAATATTTTTTTTTATAAATAGGAATTAATTTTTTTAACCTTTTTGACGTTTTATAAAGAAAAATAATTTCAACCCATTTAAGGCCAGTTTCACGCACAGCATTTTGCGGCATTTTCAGAGTCTTTTTCGCAGCGATAGTTTCAAGTCTATAGTGAAATATGAGAATGCCTTATATACGTAGCATTTTTGTTTTGGCATTTTTGTATAATTTTTGAATTCATTTAGTGGTGTCAATGGCCTGTACAAAATAAAACGTGCTTGAAATGTAGAAAAAATGCGTAAAGGAAGCCTAAAACACAACAATGGATGTCTGGGAGAAGAATCTAATGTCAGAGTTTTATAACTCTTCAGAAAATAACAAAATAATCTCAGTTTTCTCAGTCTCCCGATCCCGTGTTTGTTGTCCGCTCAGCACTTTTCACTGCTTACTCATCAATGATTTTATGTTTTTAGCACATACAAGTTTTGATCCTCAATCCCTGATGATAGAACTGTTCAATCTGATTACTCAGCGTTTCAGGGGGTAAAATTGCTGTGTACGGTAATCCTACTGAATATAAACTACGCCGAACATTATACATCATAGCTGACTGTCACAAAACACAAAGCAATTACATCGGCTTCCATTCATTTGCCAATTTGTTTTCCAAATGTCAAAAGTCTGTGCCCCCCCCCCCCCCATTCCCTCCAGCTCTGAATATGCATGAGTGGATCATACAATTCATTCCCCTCCCCCACCAATCCGTCATACATGGCAAAAATTGCCGGCCGATCGTACCAAATAAATTTCCTATATTCAACCCTGGACTTAATAAAGTTTTTATTTTTGTAAGTGGCGAGGTTTGTCATACCTCTGGTTCCAGGAGGCCGCTGTAAGCTGGATTGGCCGTACTTCTCCGTTTTCTTTCATGACGTTTGCTTTGGATCTCTGTAACCGTGGAAACACATTTACATTAGTATTCCCTATAAGAAGTCAAGGGCAGGGATAGATGTTACATTTCTATGTAATAAATGCAATGCTTTGAAGGAAAACAAAGTTGAAGTGGAGCGAAATGCGTTTGATTGGGTCGAGTTTAAAGGAACATTACAAGGAAACAAAAAATAAAAGAGGAGCTGCTAATAATACCCACCAGCAAATAAAAAATACAATAAAGAGAATAAAGAAAATAACAAAAAATAACTTGTGGACTGTAAAAGCTTGTATGTATTACTCCCGGGTGTATGAATAGTAGGGTCAGCGCCTGCAACTCCTATGGGTTATTGGTAATCGAGCCCAAGGGTCACAATGGCCTTTGGACATCATATGGCAAGGCCATGTGGACGAAACTTGTACGGTAGAAGAAGGAGTCCCTACGAATCGGCGTCATGGGCCTGTGTGCTGCTGTTTGGGCCCGTATGGAGTCCCTACGGGTCTGTTTTACAGACACATGTACCACGTGGTGCTTTCGTGAAGCACCATATTCTTATACCTAATGAACACGACTGTTGGTACCGGCCGGGTCCAGTCCGTGATCCGTGGAATGATAGTAGATGTCCTATCTTTGAGACAGATCGGAGACTCGGGTCCGTTTTCACTGATCCGATTCAACTGCTAAAGTGAATGGGTCCGTGAAAAACTATCGGGGGCCACTCGGATGCCGTGAAAAACGGCCCAATGGGCACTCGGTCGTCTGCAGCCGGGCTTAAATAGATTCAATATGTTTTTGTGATAGAGAATGCATAAGGGAGAGTAGCTCCGTAATACAGAATGTGACGGCTTCCGTATGAATTCATAAGAAAAATACTCTGAGGGCCTCTGTAGAAAATCTGAGGCACACAAAGATACAGAATGAGCCAATATCTCTCATTGTATTACGAATCCATACATTATAGATTTTTAAAGAGGACCTGTCCCCTCTCCTGACACGTCTGTTTTAGTAAATACTTGTATTCACGTTAAAATTCTGGAGCATATTTTCTTAAGACTCTGCGTTGTGCCGTTCCTCTGTTATTCCTCCTAGAAATTTATGAATAAATTGGAAACTGTTATCAGTTGGGGGTGTGTCTTTACACAGACTGACACTGTCCAATCAGTGCTGACAGAGTGAGACAGTGCAGGAACACGCCCCTTTGACAAGGAGAATGGTAACACCCAGTTGTCAATTTATTCAAGAATTTTCAGGAGGAATAACAGAGGAACGACACAACACATAATTCTAAGAAAAGATGCTCCAGTAGTCATCTGAGAGGAGGTGACAGGTCCTTTATAAAACAGAGGGGATAGGAAGGGGAGATTGGGTTACCGGGGCTATGTCCTCCTGTTTTGGAATGAGGCCATGCCGTAGGATAGGGATCCTATTACCATAATTCTATTTTTTTTCTATTCATTTCCATAGTGAGCCCTATTCTAGTATAGTGCGTAGCAGAAATATTACATTTACTGGTCAGGCCAATGATATAATAGCCTGAGCTAGATATGCTTTATCCTGCAGGTGGCGACAATGAGCACAGGAGGCATGATGGGAGTGACATTCAACTTTTTTTTTCAAAAAGCCTTAAACGGAATGTCCAGTTTCAGTAAATTAATGTTGCTTTTTGTATAATTAAGAGTTCTACATTTTTCCAATATAGTTTCTGTATCAATTCCACACTGTTTTCAAGATCTCTGCTTGTTGTCAGTCAGTATTAACCTTCATTGTTTACTTTCAGTGAATAAAATTCTGTCCATGGTCATGGCTCGTAATAGGGTGATGTGATGGACACACAGATGCACGGCTCGTTACAGGGTCATGTGATGGATACACAGGTGCACAGCTTGTTACAATGTGATGTGTTGGACACACAGGTGCTGGGCTCGATACAGGGTCATGTGATGGACACACAGGTGCATGACTCGTTACAGGGTCATGTAATGGACACACAGGTGAATGGCTCGTTACAGGGTCATGTGATGGACACACAGGTACACAGCTCGCAATAGGGTGATAAGATGGACACACAGATGTACGGATCATTACAGGGTGATGTGCCGGACACACAGGTGCTGGGCTCGTTACAGATAAAGCATGTGTATTAAAGCTGTGTCTTTTAATGGTCCCAGTACCTGTGTGTCCATCACATGACCCTGTAACAATCCCTGCACCTGTGTGTCCATCACAAGACCAGGACAGAATTTTAACCACATGAAATAAACAATGTATATGCCTACCGAATAGCAGCAAGCAGAGATCTTGAAAATCGTGAGAAATGAATACAGAAAATATATTGGAAAATTGTATAACTTTCCATTATACAACAAATAATATTAATTCACAGAAACGATTTCACAACGTCAATATCCGTAGTGTCTAGAGTTTCACTTTTAATAAATCCTACACAGAAGTTCCTGGGCCCCAATGCAACATCTATAACAGGCCCCCACCTACCATGGGCCATTTATAATACTGGTGTCTTCTTATGTAGCAGAGGGTCCTTTGGGCCGAGGCACTAGGGTCCGGGTATGACCGCTACCTCTGCACCCCCTATAGCTACGCTCCTGCCTCCATGTAAGCTGCTCGATCAAAACGCGTGGTTTAATAAATGGCAAATCTAAAAAGTTGAACCATCAGCAAAAAATTCTAAATGAGCAAATGCATCAAACGTGTAAGGGCTGCAGGAAGGGCTCGATATCTGCGTATACATTATGCTAATGAAATGGAGCGTGGTAAAGAGTGGGTCGTAGCCGAGCCTGGAATAGCAGTGCTGGGTTGGAAGGCAGATGTCAGGTTGCAGCAGCCGCTACAGGGACGGCCTGCGCTTTAATTCCATTTACTACAGATTAACACGTTTCTGTTGTTTTGTTTTTAGTGTTTTCTTGAGAGTAATGTTCACTGAAAGTGGGTAAAGTCGTCATTAATCGCTCCCCAGGCAATGATCCGCGCTGTCTCTCTCTATATACAGCAGATGGGTAATGGCATTAGTCATTTCCAGGTACCTGCTGTATCCTAGGTGGCCTTCCTCGTGTGACTATGATATACCACGGGTCACCAGGATTTTTCCGACTCCTGAATAGCAAATATGCTTAGAGACGTAGTGATACATCCAGTGCTAAATTTTGTATTTTGACGTGGAAACCGCGTCGGAATCAGCACCAAAAAATGTCCGAAATCACCCCCATTGATTTCAATGGGAGGCAGAGGCATTTTTTTCCCGGGCAGCTTTTGGCCGCTCGCGGGGAAAAAAAAGCGGCATGTCCTTTCTTGCTGCGGTTTCTGACTCTGATCTCCTATTGAATCAATGGAAGGCAGAAATAACAGTTTCTGAGCGTTTTTCGCGGATTTTTTTGCCCGCTGTCCTTGCATTAGACTTAATGGCCCCTGCAAAAAACCCGTAAAAATATGTGCAGGTAGTTCAAAATCTGCCTCGAAATTCCTGAAGGAATTCTGAGGCAAATTTTTTCTGCCTGCAAAAAAGTGTGAACAGGGCCTAACATTTCAGGAGCCTGTAAGTGGCAAATCTGATATATTACCTGCTCTGGTATCACTGTATAACTAGGTACATTTGCCTTTTAGGGGTCTGGAAAAGCTGGGTAACAACCGATTTTGGAACTGTGATGGAGGCCATATTGGTTTCCCAGAAACAGAACTAAGAGATGTCTTATAGGGGTCGTCTCATGACAGACATTGGGTCAGATTAATTAATACTGACTACGTTTTAGACCAGGCAGTCAGAATATGGGCCAAATTTAAGTGGTGAATGCTGTATGACAAATTTGGTACATCTTGCTAGACATGCCAGACACATTTATTTTCATTATACCACCTCTTGATTAAATTAGTTCATGACAGTTCTTTTGCACCAAAATTTGGCGCAATTTTGGCAGACATTGATGCATTAAAGACACGCCCTTTAAGCCAGACCACACCCTGACCCTTTAAGCCACGCCTACTTATTGAGCATGTATAAAAAAAAAAAAGGGGGAAATAGTACATAAAGTATAACTCACCTTCCAGATGTTCTGTTGTAACAAGGCCTAGTGCTACCATGAAGGCGATTTTCTGGGATGAAGAAAGGAAACTCCGTTATTAGAGATTGACCTTAATACACATTGATATAAATAACTAAAATAAAAAAGCACAAACTTACTATAAACTTACTACACATGTATGCTGTTATTGTCCTCTCTTATCAGCCAGTTTGGATTAATTTTCAATATTGTTAAAAGATATAGTTGATGGAAAAGTTTGCGGCATACATCATACAACAAATGCCCCTTTGGCTCAAATCGGCCTTTCTCAACTTAGTTCAAGAGAGGTAAAGAAGGCCATTATCGGCTCGTGTTCACGTCTCCATAACTGAGGTACACTAGGGCTATGTTCACACAGAGTATTTTGGGGGAGGAATATCTGCCTCAAAATTCCGTTTGGAAACCAACTGTATATGAAAGTTGTCCTGTCTGCTTTGGACAATTCCTTTTAGTTAAAAGGGTCTATCAACGATAAGCCGAACAGAGGAAGTCTCGCTGTTGTGGCAGCAATCAGATTTAAACTAAGGAGGAATCTGGCAGCAAGTGTTCAATGTCCCTGCAGTGCCACCGCAGGAGAAATTAAGCATTACACAGTTTCCATTGAAGTCATGCCAGGTCCTCCTGAGAGAGAGAGAGACACACCGTAGAGATGTGGACCTAGTCATGAGAAAACTCAAGACCTCTTTGTTGCAGGGCAATTTTAACCATTGAGTACCAAACCTTAGTCTTACCTCAGGATTTTCCTCCTTTTTCTTTTTGGTAGCTGGGGGTCCCTGAGGAGGTCCTTGAAAAGGTTTTTTGATTTCAGTCTTGATCTCTGGTGGGCTCTGAACTTGAGGTTGTATGATGAGTACCTAAAACACACATGATACTTTCTTGATAAGAAACTAGAAAGGGATTATGTCTTTCTCTATTAAAGAGAATCTACCATCAGACAGGTTCAAAACGAGAGGAAGGTGGGCTGTTGATTGGCCAAAACCTCATATGGCGAAAACTTGTCATCGAAACAAGACTAAGAAGTCTTAGTTGCTTCACAGCCACTTGTTGAGCTACCTATGGCCATTCAAAAGAAGTCTATAACTCTTAGTTGACCTGATCTAATCACAGGTTGGCTTCAAGATCTCAATTGAAGGTCTGAGGATCTTCGAAAGTACCATAGATGGGGCACTGACAAGCTTAGGAACGTGGCATGAACACAGATGAAAATACATAACATGGTTCCCTCAATGGGTCTACCCCACAATTAGCTGGGGGTCATCAGAGGTTGTCCACTTCAGGGACCATATTTCTGCTTTAATTAATATTGTAAATTAGGTAATACAACTTAAGTTTGTAAACTCTCCTAACTTACCTTGCTGTCGGCACTGATTAGGAGCGGTTGAACTTTGATGCCATCGTTCATCACAGAAACGTTGCTGGTGTTAATGGGGCGTGCATTGCTTGACGAGGTGGATATAATGGCGTAGGCCACACCTCCACTGCTTAGAGGCGAAGAAATTGATGGTTCCGATGAGCTGTGAGATTGGCCTTTGGAGGCCTGGAGGTGGCTGACGGTGTTGTTGGCAGTAGGAAGGGCAGGGCTGGGGTTTTTGATACTGACAACTGTGGCCTTTTGAAATGTAGGCGGTTGTTTTGAAGGCTGGTCTCTGCAGAGGGAGATGGGAAGGCTTTCTGGAATGAGAGTCTTTGGCCTAACCTGTAATAAAATTCATAAAACACGCATGTAAATAATGTCAAATTATTTCTTAAATTTTTTTTTTTAATTGGGTGGGTATCGAGATTGTAGAGGTAACAATCACAAATGGACCCTAACATCTTGGGGACCCATAGTCTATCCAGTCACGTAAGAAATCAAAATTATACCAAGGTGGTGCAAAGACTAATTGCTGGCTCAGTTACGTGGAAAGCCCAGGTATAGCCTCTGCACCATGAGTCAAGACATTCAAGCTATGCATCTACTCCTAACCTCAGGGTTAGGCTGGCCCACTTGAATATTAGAGGTTCCTCTGGAGGGCCCAAACTCTGACACAATAACGGGCTCCTAATACAACAGGGTCCTAAAAATCCAACAGAAGGCAACCCCATTTGTAGCTGTCTTTCAGGCCAATCACGTGCCCCTAGTGTAATGACGGGGGGTAGGGAAACGGACAAGTGAGCCCTAGTCTACCCGCCACTCTGTCCCTGCCTACTTGCAATGACCCGCCCTAGGCGACGGGGTACAACTGGGCGGCGGTCCCTGCTCTCAGTAAGTGCACGACAAACACGACAAACATACAAGGGAATACAAGCAAGGGAAAGGGGCAGTTGCCCACGGCAACACCGTGAGCAACCAGAGTGGTGAACGAGCCAAGTCAAGCCAGGAGTGTGCGAGGTACCAAACGAACAGCAGAAGAGTAGTCAGTAAGCCAGGGTCTGTATGGAGCAGGATCAAAATAGAAGGAGCTGTAGCTGGGCCAGGAAACCACACGAAAAGAATCACAAGCACCGAGGGGCAGGAAGGGCAGGCTTAAATAGACCGAGGGCGGGAGCTAGCTGAGTCTGGCCAGGTTGCGATAGGCTCTCCCACTCCTACGCCTGCCAGCCTGAGTGGTGGAAGCTGGAGTCAGTCTCAGGGATGTAGATTCAGGTGCTGACTGATTAATTATGGGAGTTAACCCCGAAGCTGTGTCTGGCAGATCCTTTACAGTACCCCCCCTTTTATGAGAGGCCACCGGACACTTTCTAAGTGGACCTGGCTTACTGGGGAAACGCAGGTGGAACCTCCTGACCAATACCCCAGCGTGAACATCCCGGGCGGGTACCCAAGTCCTCTCCTCGGGCCCGTATCCTCTCCAATGGACCAGGTACTGGAGGGAGCCTTGGACCATCTTGCTATCCACAATCTTGGCCACCTCGAATTCCACCCCCTCAGGGGTGAGGACGGGAACAGGAGGTCTCCTCGAGGGAGCCAAGGACGGGGAGCAGCGTTTAAGGAGGGAGGCATGAAACACGTCGTATATACGAAAAGACGGGGGTAACTCCAGCCGGAAGGAGACAGGATTGAGGACCTCAATGACCTTATACTGCCCAATAAACCGGGGAGCAAACTTCTTGGACGGAACCTTGAGACGCAAGTTCCTAGACGACAACCACACCAGATCCCCAACCATAAACAGGGGGTTAGCAGAACGTTTTCTATCAGCCTGAGTTTTTTGTACGCTCTGGGACGCCTCTAGGTTCTTCTGAACCTGGGCCCAGACTGTGCACAGTTCCCGATGAACGACCTCTACCTCGGGATTGTTGGAACTACCAGGTGAAACGGAGGAGAACCGTGGATTAAACCCAAAATTACAGAAAAAGGGGGAGACCCCTGACGAGTTACTGACCCGGTTATTAAGGGAAAATTCGGCGAGGGGAATGAATGAGACCCAATCATATTGACAGTCAGAGACAAAACACCTTAAATATTGTTCTAGAGATTGATTAGTCCTCTCAGTTTGGCCATTGGTTTCAGGATGGAAGGCAGAGGAGAAGGACAGATCAATCTCCAACTTCATACAGAAGGCTCTCCAAAACAATGAAACAAATTGTACCCCTCTGTCCGAAACAATATTGACAGGTACCCCATGGAGACGCAGGATGTGTTTGATAAACAAGGTAGCCAACGTCTTGGCGTTGGGTAGTTTCTTGAGGGGCACAAAGTGGCACATCTTACTGAAGCGGTCTACTACCACCCACACCACCGACTTGCCTTGGGATGGAGGCAAATCGGTGATAAAATCCATGGAGATATGTGTCCAAGGTCTCTGGGGAATGGGCAACAAACGCAGTAAGCCCGCTGGTCGGGACCTGGGAGTCTTGGACCTAGCACAAACCTCACAAGCGGCGACGTAGGCCTTAACGTCTTTAGGCAACCCAGGCCACCAATAGTTTCTAGTAATGAGGTGTTTGGTAACCAGGATGTCTGGATGACCAGATAGTGCGGAGTCATGATTTTCCCTAAGTACCCTTAGCCGGAATTGCAGGGGAACAAACAGCTTGTTCTCAGGAAGGTTCCCGGGAGCTGAACCTTGATCAGCAGCAATTTCAGAGACTAAATCAGAATCGATCGAGGAAATGATTATACCTGGAGGCAAAATACAAGCAGGATCTTCCTCCGAAGGAGGGCTGGCCATGAAGCTACGCGACAGTGCATCAGCCTTAATATTTTTAGACCCAGCCCTATTGGTAACCAAAAAATTGAATCTGGTAAAAAATAACGCCCATCGAGCTTGTCTCGGGTTTAGCCTCCGGGCAGATTCTAGGAAAACCAGATTCTTGTGGTCGGTAAGGACCGTTACCTGGTGCCTAGCCCCCTCCAGGAAGTGGCGCCACTCTTCAAATGCCCATTTAATGGCTAAGAGTTCGCGGTTGCCAATATCATAGTTACTCTCAGTTGGCGAAAACTTCCTGGAGAAGTAAGCACAGGGGCGGAGATGGGTGAGGGACCTGGTACCCTGGGACAAGACAGCCCCCACTCCCACCTCAGATGCATCAACTTCCACGATAAATGGCTCCATTTGGTTGGGCTGAACCAGCACCGGGGCCGAGATAAAGCACCTCTTAAGGACCTCAAAAGCCTGGACAGCCTCAGGAGGCCAGTGGAGGAGATCAGCTCCTTTGCGAGTGAGGTCCGTAAGAGGCTTAGCGATGACCGAGAAGTTAGCAATAAATCTCCTGTAATAATTAGCGAACCCCAAAAAAAACTGTAACGCCTTCAGGGAGGCAGGTTGGACCCATTCCGCCACAGCCTGAACCTTGGCGGGGTCCATGCGGAATTCATGAGGAGTGAGGATTTGACCCAAAAATGGTATTTCCTGTACCCCAAACACACATTTTTCGGTTTTGGCAAACAGTTTGTTTTCCCGAAGGACCTGGAGCACCTTCCTGACATGCTCAATGTGGGAGGACCAGTCCTTGGAAAACACCAGTATGTCATCAAGGTACACTACAAGAAATATCCCCAGGTAATTTCTCAAAATCTCATTTATGAAATTCTGGAAGACCGCAGGGGCATTACACAACCCAAAGGGCATGACGAGGTATTCGAAATGGCCTTCGGGCGTGTTAAACGCAGTCTTCCACTCATCCCCCTCTTTGATGCGGATAAGGTTATACGCCCCCCGTAGATCCAACTTAGAGAACCATTGGGCCCCCTGAACCTGATTGAAGAGATCAGGAATCAAAGGAAGGGGATACTGGTTCCTTACCGTGACCTTATTCAGGCTACGGTAGTCAATGCATGGCCTAAGACCACCATCCTTCTTCCCTACGAAGAAGAAGCCAGCACCTACCGGAGAAGTAGAGGGACGAATGTAACCCTTGGCCAGGCATTCCTGGATATACTCTCTCATGGCTTCACGTTCGGGACAAGAAAGATTAAATATCCTACCCTTAGGAAGCTTAGCTCCTGGTACCAATTCGATAGCGCAATCGTATTCTCTATGAGGAGGTAACACTTCGGAGGCCTCCTTAGAGAAAACATCAGCGAAGTCCTGAACAAACTTGGGTAGCGTGTTCGCCTCCTCAGGGGGAGAAATAGAATTAACAGAAAAACATGACGTAAAACATTCATTACCCCATTTGGTAAGCTCCCCAGTATTCCAGTCAAACGTGGGATTATGCAACTGCAACCAGGGAAGGCCTAGAACCAAATCGTACGATAATCCCTGCATCAACAGTACAGAGCACTGCTCCAAATGCATGGAGCCAAAAAGGAGTTCAAAAACAGGGGTATGCTGTGTAAAATAACCATTAGCAAGAGGAGTGGAGTCGATACCCACTACCGGGACAGGTTTAGGCAAATCAATCAGAGGCATAGCAAGAGACATAGCAAATTCCACAGACATGATATTAGTAGAGGACCCTGAATCCACGAAGGCACTGCCGGTAGCAGACCTACCACCAAAAGAGACCTGAAAGGGAAGCAAGATCTTAGTACGTTTCCTATTTACGGGAAATGACCTCCCCGATGATCACTTAGGCGCGGAAGTTCTCTGGCTGCATTCTTACGCTTAGGACAGTTGTTCACTTGATGCTTGTCATCCCCACAGTAGAAGCAGAGACCATTATTCCTGCGGAATTCTCTACGTTGTTGGGGGGACACGGAGGCCCCGAGTTGCATAGGTATCTCTGAGTCTTTTGGGGAGGAACGAAGCAACGGAACTTCGGGAGGCATCATGGGGGAGTCGGAGGAGAAAACACATAAACGTTCACGTTGTCGTTCCCTGAGACGTCGGTCAAGTCGTACCGCTAAAGCCATAACCTGGTCTAGGGAGTCAGAAGAGGGATAGCTAACTAGCAGGTCTTTCAGGGCATTCGACAGACCCAACCTAAACTGGCACCTTAAGGCAGGGTCATTCCACCGAGAAGCTACGCACCACTTCCTAAAGTCAGAACAATACTCCTCAACAGGTCTCTTACCCTGACGTAAGGTCACCAGCTGACTCTCGGCAAAGGCAGTCCTGTCAGTCTCGTCATAAATAAGTCCGAGAGCAGAAAAGAAACAATCAACGGAGGAAAGTTCAGGGGCGTCAGGAGCCAAGGAGAAGGCCCATTCTTGGGGCCCTTCCTGGAGCCGTGACATAATTATACCCACCCGCTGGCTCTCAGAACCTGAGGAATGGGGCTTTAAACTAAAGTAAAGCCTACAACTCTCCCGAAAGGAGAGAAAAGCCCTCCGGTCCCCTGAGAACCGGTCGGGCAACTTGAGGTGGGGTTCAAGAGGTGAGGTGAGGGGAACTACCAAGGTAGCATCAGGCTGGTTGACCCTCTGAGCCAGGGCCTGGACCTGTAGGGAGAGACCCTGCATTTGCTGAGCCAGTGTCTCACGGGGGTCCATAGTGTTGTCAGGGACCAGGGTAGACTAGGTATGGGCTTGTGATTATGTAATGACGGGGGGTAGGGAAACGGACAAGTGAGCCCTAGTCTACCCGCCACTCTGTCCCTGCCTACTTGCAACGACCCGCCCTAGGCGACGGGGTACAACTGGGCGGCGGTCCCTGCGCTCAGTAAGTGCACGACAAACATACAAGGGAATACAAGCAAGGGAAAGGGGCAGTTGCCCACGGCAACACCGTGAGCAACCAGAGTGGTGAACGAGCCGAGTCAAGCCAGGAGTGTGCGAGGTACCAAACGAAGAGCAGAAGAGTAGTCAGTAAGCCAGGGTCTGTATGGAGCAGGATCAAAATAGAAGGAGCTGTAGCTGGGCCAGGAAACCACACGAAAAGAATCACAAGCACCGAGGGGCAGGAAGGGCAGGCTTAAATAGACCGAGGGCGGGAGCTAGCTGAGTCTGGCCAGGTTGCGATAGGCTCTCCATCTCCTAAGCCTGCCAGCCTGAGTGGTGGAAGCTGGAGTCAGTCTCAGGGATGTAGATTCAGGTGCTGACTGATTAATTATGAGAGTTAACCCCGAAGCTGTGCCTGGCAGATCCTTTACACCTAGGGTCTATTTCTTATAAGTTGTGATCTGAGAAAAAGATCTAAATTAAAAAAAACTAGGTGGCACTGACTAAAAATGTCTATGATTGTCAAACCCCGAAAAATGATGTCCAAAAATCACAGCAGTAAGTTTCCCCTTTTAATAATAAGAAACTTGCCAGCATAATTACACGTCTCAAGGCTCACCGTTGTGATTTTATGATAGGCCCTGAAATGTTGAAGGGGTGTAGGTCCAATTACAGAGACTTGAGTCAGTCGACGGTGACATATTTGTCATGTTCTGTCTAAATGACTTAAAAGAGTAGCTGTCATTGTTGGGTGGGAGAGTTATATGCTATTAATATAAGGTGACTATCACATGGAAGAAGGCTTTAAACCATGAGGTGAGGCACTGATAAGAAGAGCCAGAAAGGACACCCTCATCCATCTACTGAGACATGTTGAGTCCATTTATGTTGAATCCAAGCCGATCAAAATAGATCTCAAGTAAAAAAAAATAAGAAGAGGCGTAGACTAAGGAGGGCAGAGCAAAAATAAAAGGGGACCACTCTTTTCTGGTGCATGTCCGCAACCTGCCACATAAAGACCCACCGGCCCACTTCGAGTGTCGACCTATAGCACCTTGTCTTCCCCTTTCTAAAGGCAGTAGTACTTGTGGGCAACTAGAGACTTGCATAGGAGTCTGTAGTATAATACAGATTATACTATACATACACATACTCAGTAATTGATTTTATCTGCGATCTTTTGTCCAAGTGAGAAGTCTTAAAGGGAAACTCCACCTACAAAATGAAAATGGAACGGGGCGGGGCATGACACAACAATTCTCTATTATTTGTTTGTCATGAAAATAAATACAAGGTTGTCACAGCCCCGCCCCTGTTATCAACATCTGTTTAAGGCCCTGACTTCTAAGGGATCAGTCAGAACAGAGGAACATTTAGTTCCTTTATGATAAAGATCCAACAACATCCATTTACAATTTATTTTTTTCTTGGGAGATATTGTTTAAAAGTGTTTTTCGAGATTAGAAAAAAATCTGAGTTCTTTTCCTGAAACAGCGCCACTCTTGTCTATGGGCTGTGTGTGTGTGTGTGTGTGTGTGTGTGTGTGTGTGTGTGTGTGTGTGTGTGTGTGGTATTGCAGCTCAGCCCCATTCAAGTGAATGCAATACCAAACACAGCCTATGGATGTGAGTGGCGCTGTTTCTGGAAAAAAACAAAAACTTTTTACTAATTATGGACAACCCCTTCAAGACGCTTGCAAAATATTACAAGGTATTTCCAAAAACGCTCACTGTTTGCGTATGTACAACAAGTCTCAACATGCTGTAGCCGGCTATGAATGAGCACATGTGATCTATAACAGCTGAAGATCCACAGGTTTCTCCCACACCAGACCATTATTTTTCTCAATAACCAAATGTGCATTTGTTATAAAAACAGTAATTTTCAGGAAATGATAGTAAAAATTGTTCAAATATTGAGCACAAAATATAAACATGCAGCCGTACATCATTCGGTAACATACATAGAAAATGCGTTCTATAAACACTAAACAGCGAAAACTTGGCAATATAATTCTCATTTTCTGCATAGGGGGTGATGCTTGAGCATATAATGAAAAATAAAATCTCTTTTAAAGCAGTCGCCCATAATATTTTATAGATTTAACAACAGCATTTTATAGGACACTAGGATGTGGAATACGAAAAATCAACATCCAAGAGTAATAAACAGAATTTAGGGCATTCAGTCTTCGTGGTATAATTAAAGGAACAGCAAACCTAGAAATAAATAATAAATGTTCACAGAAGAACACAGGGGTTAGTTTCCCAATGATCCCTTCCATTTTTATTTGGTAGACCGCTTAGGTTTGGCTTCACTAAGGAGTTGGAGTTTAGTGTGCCTGGTGTCCTAATGCAGTACAATGGAGGAGGGCCCCTGCTGCAGCCAGTTGCCTTATAGCCAGAGAGAGGCTGGACATCAAGTTTGTAAAGTGGGAAAATGGATATTCTGGGGTCTATATGGATGAATTCTTTGTATATTTCCCAAAGTTTAGATTGGAATATGAGACAAGAAATTATCAAAGGAAAGCAATATATAAAGTGGGGAAGTTTTCACATACATCTAATAGGAAAGGAGGGGATTTCCACTATTGGGACTTCACACAATGACTTGTTTTAGATGGGGAAGCTGCTGACACATCATCAAAAATTAAATAATACACAGCACCCAGCATGAATGGGGAGGGCTCCTGCTGCAGCCAGTTGCATTACAGCCAGAGAGAGGCTAGAACTCAAGTTTGTAGAGTGGGAAAATGAATATTCTGGGGTCTATATGGTTGAATTCTTTGTATAGATTGGGTACTCCCCCCCCCTCCCGAACAGGGTACTCCCCCCCCCCCCATTACATCAAAATGCCATAATAGGATGTGTAGGTAAACCAGGTATGACAATAAAAAAAACATAATTATAAAATGGCTTTAGCTTAAAGTGAATGTCTACCGTCGTTGCATGTCATTTTTAGGTCCAAAGTCTTGAGCTGATTAATTTTATAATATATAAATCGTTGTAGCAGTCAGGGCCCCATTTTCCTGATACAGTGCTCTGAATCCTCTACACAAATATAGAAAAATAATAAAAGTCTGCCTCCTGCAGCCACCACTAGAGGGAGCTTAGAAGCTTGCTGCATACTGTGTTATTATCGGTTTCAATGTATAAACAGTATGTAGTAAACTCCTCAGCTCCCTCTAGTGGTAATCCAGAATTGTATAATTTAGCACTACATCTATGCAGGGGATTTGGTGCTCTGTATGAATAAAAATAAGCCATGACTACTATATAGATATATTAAGAAACTAATCACTATTGCATTTTGGACCAATTTAGATAAAAATACAAAATCAAGATAGTGTTCAAGCCTTAAATAAAAAAAGAAACGGTAGAATAAGAACCTACATCTCTTCTAAAATGTATTCATGAACAGAATATTAATTTCTTTAATACTAATTACCCTGAATTGATTGAATACTAATGGGTAATACACGGTTCAGTGCCGCAGTTGCTAGTTATTGCCACATTGGTCTTAAGTTGTTAATTCTTGATTAAGGCACCGTCTTTGTTGGAGATATTTGCAGTGTTGGCAAGCTTGTCATTATAATGCTTGCAGCTCTTGTCCTTGTGAATCTGAATAAGTGGTTGAATGCTTAAATGGGGAGCTAAAGTAATAATTGTCTATACATGTTCATTTGCATTCAAATGGAATATACCTAGCAATTATACAGGGGGCCGCATTTCACCTCTGTGCAGGAGCTCGAGCTAGAGAGTGAACCAATGAAAAGATAATCTGTGTACTCAGGAATATCATTTAGATGGGAAAGAAAAGCTTTTAGTGCCAAAGAACATGGCAAATTCATCAGATCTATTAAAAAGAGGACATATGTCTGTGTCTTTGTCCTTGGCACAACGATGCCCACTTAGTGTAGGTATTGATCCGCCAACACATACTCAGTAATTGAGACTATCTGCGATCATTTATCCAAGTAACAAGTCTTAAAGGGAAACTCCACCTACAAAATGAAAATGGGTGGGGCATGACACAATAATTCTCTGTGGCTATTCTTTGAATCCCTCTGTCATTCACCACCCCCTTAGCCCCAGCACTGGGTATAACATAGTTTATAGGTTGTGCCTGGAGCGTTCTTCATAATGGATGTCTAATATATTTGATTTGACTCTTTGTTCTGTTTAATGTTGTAACTATTTGTTTTTTATTGTTAAAAACTTTCTGGGGCGGACATATTGGAGACACACCCTTCCTGTATGGCCTATTTGGACAGTGCAACAGGGTGTATGTGCTTTATAGCAGCTGAAATGGGAGGGAATTGACAGAGAATTGTCTTGATTACTACAGTCTCCAGGAAGTAATAGAGTACAGTCCTCCCCCCATGAGACAAGGGAGTGACATGGGAGTTTGACAGAGAGCCATATCTGTGTGTGAAGTGTTACTATCCTGCCATATCTAGTCCTCCAGCAGTAAGCTAGAGCTGTCGTTAAGTTGCCCACCTTCTAATGATAATGAGATGGCTCTGCTCATTCTCTCCCAATCTACACAGCAAAGCTGACAAGTGAGCTACAGAAAACAGGAAGTGTCAGCCTATTGTATGTGCTCTAGTGGCAAGCATGAAAACTGCACAATTTCAAGATTTTTTTTGATGTGCAGTTAAATTCAAAATTAAAAAATCACCAAAAATGTATTCCAAAATATTTTTGTTATAAGAACCTGATTTTAATAATATGTCATTTTCTAATATTACACAAATACTTCTATATCCAGCTCAAATAAATATTCCAGTCCGTATCTGTTTATTGCTAGACTACAGCAAAGACGTAATATCACTGTATATAGCACTCTTATCTTATTTATTTTCATGGTGCCACTTTCTGATGCTCTTTGATCCAATGTAGAACCCCCATAGTCACACTCAGTCTCTTGATATGTGTATCAAAGCTAAGGTCGGCCTCCCTGGTGAGGTTTACTGTTCATTCTCATAGGGACTCTCTTGCCCGTCTTCAAGAGAGAAGGAAAAATCTAACAGAACAAGTTAGTTCGAGAGGTAGTTACCTGAGGTAGCACTGCTGGTCCATGTCCTGCTAATCTGTGCAAGGAGCTGACCTGAGGGACTTTAATTGGCACTGCAGTTATGGTGCCCAATGTCTGTGTAAAGAAAGACAAGAGAACAATCGATCAGTCAAAAATGTACAAAAAAAAAACGTGTATACGCTACAAAATAACGGAATACAAAAACATATTATAATTGTTAAAACTAAATTGTTAACAGGAATGCCAGACCAAATAAAAGAATTTCAAGCTAAAAGGGGTTGTCCACTTTTGGTGAACTCCTTCGGTCAACCTAATGGAGAGTTCTACCATTTGGGACTCCTCTAGGGTAAGGGTGTACTTTGTTTACAAAAGTTTTCTCCATTAATAGAAAAAGATTAAATAGAAGCAGGTACTTAAAGGGAGACTATGCTGTGGATAATCCCTTTATGTTCTAAAAGTCCCCTCATGATAGGCTGATCACAAGGTGTCCTGGGACCTCCAGGGGATAAACTGTAATCTGTGGAGGAATCCAACAGCAAGTGTTCAGTTTCCCTGCAGCGCCTCTACAGGAGACATTAAGCATTACACATTTCTCAATGGGCTGTCCATATAATATGCTGGGTTCTCGAGAGCAAAATACTCTCTTTGTAGCACTCTGGGAAATGGATGAGGCTCTTAAATGAGAATTCCTTAATAGGGTATTTGAGAATGCGTTTTCTTAACCATTCATAAATAACTTTTTCAGTCTATAAACCAACTACACATCAGTCATGAGTCCGAGGACGCTCCAGGAATTGTAGATGCAAAAGAAATTTCATGGATGAAAATTTAATATATTACCTTTCCTTGTCTTTAGGAGGTGGGAAGGGTAATAATATTAGGGATTTGTCAGACTCCAATATATTAATGTTTTTATCCTCCATTTGCAGAGCTTAGAAATGTCGGACTCAGGACGTCACTGCACAAATGTAAAGCCACTGGCATTTTTTTATAAAAGAAAAAGCCAAAGTTTAATTTTGTCAAAAATACAAAGGTTCCACCTGTGTGTATATTTATGTCTTACAATAGCAGTGATGTGACAGTGGATCTGCACAGATTCCTCCCAGAGATTGTAACTGTGGCGAGACAGCCAGGACTCCCAGACCAAGAAAGAATGGGAACTGCCAAAATATGGCGTCTTTATTTCAAAGCAGGTCCTGGAGTAGATGTGAGATGATTAAATAGTCATGAGAGTTTAACCCAGAAGTTAATTGAGAACTATTGACATTACTGAGTCTGTGACACAAAAGTAATATTCGATGTCTGAAAACTGCATTCTGTATAACAAAAACATATTGAATCCATTTAAGTCCTGTTGGACACGACCGAGTGCCATTCGGACCGTTTTTCATGGTATCCGAGTGGCACCCGATAGTTTTCACGAACCCATTCACTTTAGCGGGTGAATCGGGTCCATGAAAATGGACCAGACTCTCCGATCCGTGAAAAGATAGGACATGTCCTATCTTTCCTCGGAACACGGAAGGGACTCGGACGGCACACGCGGTCGTGTGCAGTTCCGGTAATATTAAATACAATAAGTAACAAGGTGTAATACTGTGAATCTTTCAATATTGCGTAATTTTTAGGTCCAATATTCTATGCCATTAATATCTGATCGGTGGGGGTCCGACTCCCGGCACCCCCACCGATCAGTTGTTTTGATGGGGCCACAGCGCTTATGCAAGCGCTGCTTCCCCTTCATTACTGTCACAGCAATTCATAGTACGAGCAGGTAAAGAATAAAGGGGAAGCAGCATTCGTACGAGCTGCTACCACTTCAAAACAGCTGATCGGCAGGAGTCCCGGAAGTCGGACCTCCAACGATCAGCATAGGCCATCAATTTCTTATGACAGGACAACCCCTTTAAAGCATACTGCATAGTAATCTATATGCAGTAAGCTCCTCAGCTCCCCCCAGTGGTGGCTACAGTTAGCTAAAATTATATAATTTACCCCTATAACTATACAGGAGATTATTATGAAAACAACGTAATAGAATCCCATTATATATCTAAGGCACTGTGTAAAATGCAAAATGGCAGCCTGTATTGTGTAAAGTGTTAATACAAATATTTAATATCAGAAGATTTTTTTTGCCGTTTCTTTGAGGTGTTTTATCATAATTTCCCTTTAAATACCATGTTAAGAAAGGAAAATGGACTTGCAACGCTTGCCCTTTAAATGAGTAAATTGAGAGCGGCAGAAACAATAACTGTGAAAGGTTACTGTGTGAGCTGAGCGGATAAATTAGTCGTATATGACTACGATCACTGCTTAAAGCACACATTTTTATTGATCTCATCTATTTTGCTCTCTCAAAGGGAAAGAAATCTTGAAAGCCGTAGTCAAGGTTCCTTACTGTTCTATATATCGTGTGGAGAAGTCATGTAAATACTATTATATTGATGTAGTCATTTCTGCATTCAAATATTTGCATTACAATAAAGCCACTATAGTCCTGAGATGCTTTAAGGCCCTATATACCTGTATTCAAGGCAGCCGCTATGAATAGTATAAGGCTTAAAGGGATTGCCGGGATTATTAAATATGTTTTTCTATTTTTCAGAAAGAGCGCCGCTTTTGTTTATAGGCTGTGTCTGGTATTGCAGCTAAGGCCCATTCACTTGATGGTTTCTGAAAAAGCAGTCTGTTTTATTAACCCAAGGCAACCCATTTCAGTGGTCTTATTTCCCATGGCCATGGGATATGTCAACCTAAGTAGGGCTTCTTCTTTCTACCTGGTGATATAGGATAAGAAAAGGGGTTTTGTGATAGTGTAACCCAGTACCAATAGGGGAGGGGTGTCATTTTTTATTTTTATTATATGACCCACATACTTCCACATCTATAAATATAATAGATAGATAGATAGATAGATAGATAGATAGATAGATAGATAGATAGATAGATAGATAGATAGATAGATAGATAGATAGATAGATAGATAGATAGATAGATAGATAGATAGATATGAGATAGATAGATAGATAGATAGATAGATAGATAGATAGATAGATAGATAGATAGATAGATAGATAGATAGATAGATAGATAGATAGATAGATAGATAGAAAGATAGATAGAAAGATAGATAGAAAGATAGATAGATAGATAGATAGATAGATAGATAGATAGATAGATAGATAGATAGATAGATAGATAGATAGATAGATAGATAGATAGATAGATAGATAGATAGATAGATTAGAGAGATGGATAGATAGATAGATAGATAGATAGATAGATAGATAGATAGATAGATAGATAGATAGATAGATAGATAGATAGAAAGATAGATAGAAAGATAGATAGAAAGATAGATAGATAGATAGATAGATAGATAGATAGATAGATAGATAGATAGATAGATAGATAGATAGATAGATATGAGATAGATAGATAGATATGAGATAGATAGATAGATAGATAGATAGATAGATAGATAGATAGATAGATAGATAGATAGATAGATAGATATGAGATAGATAGATAGATAGATAGATAGATAGATAGATAGATAGATAGATAGATAGATAGATAGATGATAGATAGATAGATAGATAGATAGATAGATAGATAGAGAGAGAGAGAGAGAGAGAGAGAGATACCCAGACTGTTCAAGGTGGGATTCCAGCCCAACAGAAATCTTCCACCTAGAATTCTGCAAACACCTTCTCCAAGTCCATCGGAGCACCTCAAATAGTGCCTGCCGGGCAGAACTGGGCAGATTCCCACTACACCTCACAATCCAGAAGAGGGCGCTATCATTCTGGGCCCATCTACACAGCAGCAGGCAAAGTTCCTATCACCATAAAGCCCTGTTACACCAAGGGGTCCCAGGTAAACCAGGCCCCCCAGAACATCTCACCCTGACCCGGCCTGAAGAAAATGTCACCCAGCGCGGCCTCACAAAAGCCGAAATCAAGAAGACAATAAACAAAGGCCAAGAGGAATATATCAGTGACTGGAGAAACGACATAAAGACATCCCAGAAACTGACAATATACCGGAGTCTACAGCGGGAATATAAACTGGCGCCATATCTGGAGAAACTGCCAAACCCCAGAGACAGACAGATCCTGAGCCGCTACAGACTGAGCGCCCACAACCTGCTCATCGAATCCGGGCGCCACAGACAGAACTACAAGCCCAGGGAGAGCCGACTGTGCCAACAGTGCGACCAGGAGGCCGTGGAGGATGAGGCCCACTTCCTGCTACACTGCTCCAAATACTCAGCAGTGAGGGACACTCACTTCAGGAGACTCTCTGATCTCTTACCGGACTTCAGCTCCATGGAAGAGCAAGAGAAACTCTACATCCTGCTGGGTGAAGAGGAAACCACAGTGGGCACAGCGGCACAATATGTCACTGCATGCCATAAACTGAGAGAGACATGATATGCCATGGACTTGTATAACCCCGACCCTAGATATGTCCCTATCCCCCAATCCCTCAGTCCCTATCCCTCATTCCCTTACTTCTTACTTGCTTTGGCAATGCTAATATGTATTTGGTCCTGCCAATAAAGCTTCTTTGAATTGAATTGAATTGAATTGAGAGAGAGAGAGAGAGAGAGAGAGAGAGAGAGAGAGAGAGAGAGAGAGAGAGAGAGAGAGAGAGAGATAGATAGATAGATAGATAGATAGATAGATAGATAGATAGATAGATAGATAGATAGATAGATAGATAGACAGACAGACAGACAGACAGACAGACAGACAGACAGACAGACAGACAGACAGACAGACAGACAGACAGACAGACAGACAGATAGATAGATAGATAGATAGACAGACAGACAGACAGACAGACAGACAGACAGACAGACAGACAGATAGATAGATAGATAGATAGATAGATAGATAGATAGATAGGAGATAGATAGATAGATAGATAGATAGATAGATAGATAGATAGATAGATGAGAGATAGATAGATAGATAGATAGACAGATAGATAGATAGATAGACAGACAGACAGACAGACAGACAGACAGACAGATAGATAGATAGATAGATAGATAGATAGATAGATAGATAGATAGATAGATAGATAGATAGATATGAGATAGATAGATAGATAGATAGATAGATAGATAGATAGATAGATAGATAGATATGAGATAGATAGATAGATAGATAGATAGATAGATAGATAGATAGATAGATAGATAGATAGATAGATAGATAGATAGATAGATAGATAGATAGATAGATAGATAGATAGATAGATAGATAGAATCACTAGTATTTGGGATTGTTGCAGGTTCTCGCTGCATAATCTCCATATCTGTAGTAAATGTAACTTATGGAGCAGCCACGTCTGTCGTCTTGAAAGACTAGTAAAGGGCATAAATGAATCTATTGAATCTTAAATGACTTATATTCAAAGTTAATGGAGAGCAGGCAGCGGTGCATTGTGGGAGACGAGGTGATCTATTGTTTTTATTACTGTATGTAATTTTCCATGAATATTGTTTCCATATAGGCTTCTGCGAGTTACTTCAATAAAGTGACAACATATTATCCGTGCTCCACAAAACAAGCGTGTCCGACATGAAATGCCTTTTTTTTTTATTATTCTCCGCTGTTGTTTATTCAATATTAAAGACGTGAGAGTTGTAATGTAGCGGAGCAGAAATACCATGGCAACCGCCGGGATGACAATGTGTAATATGAATGGATATTTACTAAAGTCATTTCAACATTCATTTTTCTGCCTGAATGTTGTGTTTAACCTTGAGCTGAAGCTACAATAGCAGGCGGCATATGCCCCATCTCCCCAGATTTTAGTCATTTTCGTAGACAACAATGCTTGGTACGGAATAACAAATGAAGTGATGTATTCTTACAAAGATAGAAATATATGGGGGGGGGGGGGAATGTTAATTTCAGAAGTCAAATGCAGCATTTTAAGTCAAGCCTGTCACTTAGATGCTGCAGGCAGCCATAATGTATGCCTCGCTTTATGGATGAGCGCAATTATTTTGTAAACAAATCTGCTTGCTTTATATACGGGACAATGGTTGGAAATAGCACAAAACCAAGTCGAGATTCAATAAAACCAAATTCTGTGTGACAAAATGTATATTCTGTGTGACAAAATTATATTCTGTATCACAAAAATTAAGTCGAGATTCAGTAAAACCTAATTCTGTGTGACAAAATGTATATTCTGTGTGACAAAATTATATTCTGTATCACAAAAATTAAGTCGAGATTCAGTAAAACCTAATTCTGTGTGACAAAATGTATATTCTGTGTGACAAAATTATATTCTGTATCACAAAAATTAAGTTGAGATTCAGTAAAACCTAATTCTGTGTGACAAAATGTATATTCTGTGTGACAAAATTATATTCTGTATCACAAAAATTAAGTTGAAATTCAGTAAAACTAATTCTGTGTGACAAAATGTATATTCTGTGTGACAAAATTATATTCTGTATCACAAAAATTAAGTTGAGATTCAGTAAAACCTAATTCTGTGTGACAAAATGAATATTCTGTGTCTCAAAGTTATATTCTGTATCACAAAATAGTATTCTGTGTCACAAAAAGATACTGAATAAATTTGATATCGAATTCAATGAGTAATATATGTATTTCTTTGGACTGTGGTACTATATAGCGACTATAACGGCCATGTTATATTTTATATGCTCATTGAAAGGCAATAAGAGGGATTCAATCTCAATCTTTATTTGATTTGCCTAATGGGAGACAAGGAACAGAAAGCTGCTCTGCTCTAATATAAGGGACGATGGTTGTAAATAGCACAATATGAAGTCGAGAGTCAGTAAGATATAATTCTGTGTGACAAAATGAATATTCTGTGTGACAAAATAGTATTACAAAATAGTATTCTGTGTCACAAAAAGATAGTGAATGAATTTCATATTGAATCCAATGATAAACATATGTAATTCTTTGGTGGTAAATAGCACAAAATGAAGTCAAGATTCAGTAAAACCAAATTCTGTGTGACAAAAGTCATATTCTGTGTCTCAAAATGATATTCTGTATCACAAAATAGTATTTTGTGTCACAAAAAGACACTAAATAAATTCGGAATTGATTCCAATGAGTAACACATGTAATTGTTTGAACTGTGGTACTATATAGCTGCCTGAACGGCCATATTATATTTAATAAGCTCATTGAAAGGCAAAAAGAGGGATTCACTCTTAGGGTATGTTCACATGCACTAATTACGGACGTAATTCGGGCGTTTTTGCCCCGAATTACGTCCGAAAATAGCGCCGAAAATAGCGTTGACAAACATCTGCCCATTGAAAGCAACGGGCAGACGTTTGTCTGTTCACACGAGGCGTAATTTACGGGCCGCTGTCAAATGACGGCGCGTAAATAGACGCCCGCGTCAAAGAAGTGACCTGTCACTTCTTTGGCCGTAATTGGAGCCGTTATTCATTGACTCCAATGAATAGCAGCGCCAATTACGTCCGTAATGGACGCGGCGTTCAAGCGCCTGCACATGCCGTTACGGCTGAAATTACGGGGATGTTTTCAGGCTGAAACATCCCCGTAATTTCAGCCGTTACGGACGCCCTCGTGTGAA
Source organism: Rhinoderma darwinii (assembly GCF_050947455.1). Lineage (NCBI taxonomy): Eukaryota > Metazoa > Chordata > Amphibia > Anura > Rhinodermatidae > Rhinoderma > Rhinoderma darwinii. Next base: position 13,567,912 of record NC_134689.1, on the reverse strand, counting down.
CATACCCTGAATCTTCATTTGCTTGTAGCTTATAATGTATGACTCAGTTTAATGATGGGTGTAATTATTTAGTAAATTAAAGTCTATGTACACCTTTGAAAAAAAAAATGTAAGCGTGTTTGGTGCAACTTTCTAATTACTTTTTATTAAAAATTATTTTTACTTTTTGAGATACAGCTGCTTTGTATCCTGTATACAGATCGGCTGTATCTAGCGCTGAGACCTGGAACCGTCAGGTCAGCGGCACTGACGGCTTCAGTGTTAGTGGGTCAGATCCACCTGATCACATCTAAGTTATGAACTTAGATGTGATCGGTAACAGCTCGATCCTGTGTGTCAGAAACATGCAGGATCCGCCGTCACTGAACCCGTCAGTCCGGCTGACTTGACGGGTTCAGGTCTCAGCGCTAGATACAGCTGCTCTATACACAGGATACAAAGCAGCTGTACCTCAAAAAGTACAAATGTTTTTTAATAAAATGTAATTACAAAGTTGTACCAATCACACCGATAGACATTTTTATATATGAAAAAAGTAAAGTTTTCATAGGTTTACGTCGTTTTTAATCTGTTCAGTTTTAATATGTGGGGCGGCGATAGCGTTAAAATAAAGTCGAGATTCAGTAAGACATAATTCTGTGTCACAACATGAATATTTTGTGCGTCAACATTATATTCGGTATCACAAAATATTATGTCACAAAATGATATTGAATTAATTTGATGGATCCAATAAGTAACAAAATGTAATGATTTGTGAAGAAATGACAATTATCACCTATTCACAGGATAGGTGATAGTTAGTCTGATCACTGGGGTCCCCACCAATCGCAAGTATGGGAGTTCCGATCCCCCAGTTTCCCTTTACTAAATCCCCCCCCCCCTGCAGTTAGGAGGAGCTTAAATGGAGCGGCGGTCGAGCATGCCCCCGCCACTCCATTCAATATCTATGGGACTGATGGAAACAGCTGAGTGCTGTAGTTCTGTACTCGGCTGTTTTCATCATTCCCATAAACTTTTAATGGAACAGAGCGCATGTCGACCCCCACCCTACATGTCCTTCTCACTGCGGTCAAGGGGTGAGGAGCAACATGGGGTGTGGAACCCCCTTTCTCGTGATTGGTCGGGGACCCAGTGGAGGGACTCCAAGCAATGCTGTTTATAGGTGATAATTGTCGATTCTGGGAATACCCCTTTAAATATTTTAATTATTTTCGGCTAATAAATGCATTCTGGTTATTAGATGTGATCTTGCTTTTCTGCGGATAGTGGTCGACCGAGCATTAAGTAGTTTTACATAGGACTGCAAGTAAACCTACTGCATTATCTTAACTCTATAAAGCTATAGCAATGCATAAATAATGCAGCTTCAAATAAGGTAATTGATAAACTGAGCTCTGCTACATCTGTATATATATTCACATATCTTGTATGGAGAGAACTGATGCAGCTTGTAAAAGCTTGATATGAAAATGTAATTGCCGGGATCTGCAGCTTACCAGGGAAAACATTCTGCTGAGAATAATTCATTTGGCGGGTATATAAAAATAGATAAGAGTAGGATGGGTAATTGGCTGCGTTGCGATGCTGTATGTCGCTTTATGGCGTTGTAAAACCTCAGTCACAAATACGGCCCCATTGATGCTTTTCCCACTGCATGGATTAATAAATGGAAAGTGGTCGCTCTCTTAAGAGGACAATGATGAGCGGCTGTGCGGGGGCATCGGCTGAATAACCGGCCTCATGAACTATTAAACTTTTATACACCCGACCCCGGAGAAACACATTAATCAGAAGTCACTGTCATTCTTCAAGGGGTCCCGGAATTGTCACAACTAGTCTGGCAAGTTGAATATGTCTGCCATTATATCATTTATATAGTGGACCTGTCACCTATACAAAACAGGGTAGCCACTTTGTAGTCTGGTGATTCTCCCGACAATTGTCCGTTCACTATGTATTAGAGATAAAACTGGGTTCTTGAATACAACATGGCCGCCTGCAGTAAGTAAAGCTGGCCTTGGACACCAGATTTTTTTTTACAATCTGATGTCCATGTGGACTTGCCAATATTCGCCCAATGGGAAACAAGAACCAGCAAGGTTAAATTTTAACCTGTAGATTTCAATTGTTTTCCTCAAGATAAGGGGCGCCAGAGTTGTTTGGCAGCTGCTTATCACCCTCACCCAATCAGAAATATATTTACACTTGATCATGCATGTTTACGGGGGAGTCAGGGCCCATAGCCGATGTCTATATGATCATTTGGCCAACGGTTATTGCGTGTCTACGGCCATCTTAAATGTCAAGCCCACTTTTATGGGCCAAATTACTAAAAATGTATCCTCCCTTTTGTGTTAAAGGGGTTTGTATACTTTGGAAAATCCCTTTTAATCAAGAAGCCCCCACCCCAACAAAAAAAACTGATCATAGAGTGTCCTACTGCTAAGATCCTAAGTGATCAGCTGTAATCTGTGGGGTGAACACGGCAGCAATTGTTCATTTCCCCTGCAGTGCCACCACAGGGGACATGAAGCATTACACGGTTCTTATTGAAATCAATGGGGGATCGATGTTGGGTCCTCCAGAGTAGGAGACACTTTCTATAGCTATTTTACCCTTACTGCCCAGGGGCCTAGACTAACCCAAATATATGCAAAGTTTCAACATATATCATTTCATTGCAGCTACCAGAAGAATGAGAAAACATATCTGTCTTCCCCATTAATAATTCAGTTGGAATCTGCTTATTGGTGAAATATTAAGCAAAGTTGTGATAAATTGATTCTATTTCTCTCCAGTTATATCGTATATTAGCATTGATATTACTCCAGAGCTGGATAACAAATGCTTCATAAACAGCCTGCAGATACAGAGTAATGTAATATCATATCTGATTTATTGAACGATGTTGACTGGATTCTTATTCATCAGCCAATGACATTGGAAAGATCTCAGATGAGCAGGTGAATATATCATTCTGTCAATGCGACTGTTATTAGAGAACCCGGTGAAGACTCTAGTCTAGAGACTGTACAGAAATATCCAAGATCCAGTACTCGGTCATGGGCGCTGGCAATATATGTGCTGGTGGTACGTCCATTGGCATTTGCAAGAATTTTCTAAGGTCAGGCATTAATACTCAGACATACATACAGTGCTGTGACATTAGGACCAACCACCGTCCTCCCTCACCCTTCACTATGCAAGTCAGAGGGTACAGACAGAAGGGAGAACACTGCCCCCTGCTGCCTGTTTTTGCTGTATCCTGTAATGACAACAGTCATGGGTGATGTGTGCCGCTTGACTGCTGCCATCGTTTGTGGCACACAGCCTGAGATCTGGGGCACAATCTGTAGACGGAGTTTGTGCCAGAATATACTGCCAACATGCCCACAGAATAGTGATATAGTTAAGTAGTGTAACATAACTCCCAAGACCTATATGGTATTAAAATGGATCCCAGATATATAAATATACAATGCCATACAGTCCCCAGATTGTGCCAAACAGTTCCCAGTTGAATAGTACATACATTGCCCAGATAATGTCATCCAGGGACAAAATATATAGGATCACGTAATGCACTGACAAGCTTTCCTGCAGCACCAGCCGTACAGTGCCCAGATAAGTAATACTTTAATTGCCAAGATACTGCCATACAGTGCCCAGATAAATAGTATCTACATTGCCAAGATAATACCATACAGAGTCAAAATACCTAGGGCCGTGTAATGCACTGACAAGCCATCCTGCAGCCCGAGCCATACAGTGCCCATATAAATAGTGTCCACAATGCCAAGATAATGCCATACTGTGCCTAAATAAATAGTATCTACATTGCCAAGATAATGCCATACAGGGCCCAGATAAATAGTATCTACATTGCCAAGAAAATGCCATATAGTGCCCAGATAAATAGTATCTACATTGCCAACATAATGCCATACAGTGCCCAGATAAATAGTATCTACATTGCCAAGATAATGCCATACTGTGCCCAGATAAATAGTATCTACATTGCCAAGATAATGCCATACAGTGCCCAGTTAAATAGTATCTACATTGCCCAGATGATGTCATACAGAGTCAAAATATATAGGGCTGTGTAATGCACGGACGAGCCATCCTGCAGCCCGAGCCATACAGTGCCAGATAAATAGTATCTACATTGCCAAGTTAATGTCATACCGTGCCTAAATAAATAGTATCTACATTGCCAAGATAATGCCATACAGTGCCCATATAAATAGTATCTACATTGCCCAGATGATGTCATACAGAGTCAAAATATATAGGGCCGTGTAATGCACTGACAAGCCGTCCTGCAGCCCGAGCCATACAGTGCCCAGAAAAATCGTACACAAATTTCCCTGATAATGTCCCATGACCTATGTGGCATTAAAATAGATCCCAGATATATATACAATGTCATACAGTCTTGTGATAGTGCCGTATGGTTTGGTTTACAGTATTATAAAAATCACCATGTCTCATATGTGACTCCTTTCCGTTACACAACAAGCCTTAAAGGGCCACAGCGCACATATATAATACAACTTCATAACTTTACAATATTACAGAACACCTCTAAGATTTGCTTACAACCGCAGATAATAAACCTGGATATGAGCAAGAGCTCTCCTGCAATTCCTCATATTCTAAAAGAGTTGGCGTTCCTCCAAATACATTCATTTCCGAAATTAAAGTCTTTATTACAAAAACGGAGACAAGTGCTGTTTTTCTTTTCTTTTCGATAAATGCCAAATCATTTATAAGTTCTCCTAAAAGCATTTCTCGTTGAAGAGAATTTTCCTGTAAGATAAAAAAAAATAATTGTTCCCTAATTTAGCAGTGGCTCAACACCAGCTCTGTACATGTAAACTTAAAGGGAAACTCCAGTCAGATATGAAAACTCATAAAAAAGTTTGAGAGTTTTAGAAAGCGGCTACCGAGTGCCGCGTGTCCAGCTCCCGCCACCACCTGATCGTGCTGGGGCAAGTCTTGTCTGCCTCTGCTGGGGAAACGTAGTATTACATGGCATCCATTCAAATGAATGACTGTCCGTGGACAGCTCGGTCCACCAAAGCTGTTCTGGCTCATAGAGGGGGGTCCCAAGTGGGAGAACTAGTTCTATGATGTCCATATGGCCTAATAGAACATATGGGATCTCTCATAAAGACAACTGTACATTGAAAAACTTTGTGCTTTCTGTATTTGCTGTGACAGTATGGTTTCTACATTGTAACAACCAGTGACTGTTACCTTCATGACAGTTTTTTCCCACACCAGTCACTACTGTAAATTCCTCCACACAGGTGCCAATTGTCAAGTCCATACAGTCATGTAAGGGCGGGTTCACACATGGCGGAATTTCACTTAAATTCCGCTGCGGACACTCCGCAGCGTTAATCCGCAGCGGAGCCGTTTCTACATTGACTTTCACTTTAATTTAGCAGTGTTCGTTTACACGATGCGTACAATTCCGCTGCGGAGCATAGGCTGCGGAGCGGAATTTGGTGTCCGCAGCATGCTCTGTCTGTTGCGGAGCAGTGGCGGACTCATGGCGGAATTTCTCCATTGACTTCAATGGAGATTCAAAGTTCCGCAATGAAGTCCGCAGCTGTCATGCACATGTCATGTGTGCTGCGGATGCGTCTTGCTTTTTTTACTTGACATTTCTTCATTCTGGCTGGACCTATGTATTTCTAGGTCTACAGCCAGACTGAGGAAGTCAATGGGGCTCCCGTAATGACGGGAGCGTTGCTAGGAGACGTCAGTAAATAGTCACTGTCCAGGGTGCTGAAAGAGTTAAGCGATCGGCAGTAACTGTTTCTGCACCCGGGACAGTGACTACCGATCCCAATATACATGTATCTGTAAAAAAAAATGAAGTTCGTACTTACCGAGAACTCCCTGTTTCTGTCTCCAGTCCGGCCTCCCAGGATGACGTTTCAGTGTAAGTGACGGCTGCAGCCAATCACAGGCCAAGCACAGGCTGCAGCGGTCACATGGACTGGCGCGTCATCCAGGGAGGTCGGGCTGGATGCCGAAGGAGGGACGCGTCATAAAGACAACGGGCGGTAAGTATGAATTTCTTTTACTTTCACTAGGGAAAGTGCTGTCCCTTCTCTCTATCCTGCACTGATAGGGAGAAGGGAAGCACTTTTCCCGCAGTCCGCAGCAGCTAGTCCGCATCAATTTTCTGCACATTTTGTGCAGATCCGCAGCCGTAATCCGCAACCCGGATTCTGTGCGGCATTGATGCGGACAGTTGCGGAGGAATTCCGCCATGTGTGGTCATGCCCTTATAAGTAAGGTTTAAAAGATGGAAGATGAAAATGATGCATCACGTGACCAATTTTATTTTTTTTATACATTTCCATTCTACATTTTTTAAGATCATTCATCACTAGTGTCCTGAGGGGGTTTTATCAATGTAAAATTATGCAGTGACTGGAGGTTTTAGTAAAAAGAGAGAACAATACAATGTGTTTGAATATGTACAGTGAATACTATAGAACACAATCTCCCTGCTTAAAGGGTGTGTCTATCTTTGAAAACCATTTTAGAGTTTGTATGCCTAAATGAAATGTTAGGTCACTTTGTTAATAGATTTAATTACTAATTACATTACTTATCCTGTACTGATCCTGAGTTACATCCTTTATTATACTCCAGGGCTGCACTCACTATTCTGCTGGTGGAGTCACTGTATACATACATTACATTACTTATCCTGTACTGATCCTGAGTTACATCCTGTATTATACTCCAGAGCTGCACTCACTATTCTGCTGGTGGAGTCACTGTGTACATACATTATATTACTTATCCTGTACTGATCCTGAGTTACATCCTGTTTTATACTCCAGAGCTGCACTCACTATTCTGCTGGTGGAGTCTCTGTGTACATACATTATATTACTTATCCTGTACTGATCCGGAGTTATATCCTGTATTATACTCCAGAGCTGCACTCACTATTCTGCTGGTGGAGTCACTGTGTACATACATTACATTACTTATCCTGTACTGATCCTGAGTTACATCCTGTATTATACTCCAGAGCTGCACTCACTATTCTGCTGATGGAGTCACTGTGTACATACATTACATTACTTATCCTGTACTGATCCTGAGTTATATCCTGTATGATACTCCAGAGCTGCACTCACTATTCTGCTGGTGGAGTCACTGTGTACATACATTACATTACTTATCCTGTACTGATCCTGAGTTACATCCTGTATTATACTCCAGAGCTGCACTCACTATTCTGCTGGTGGAGTCACTGTGTACATACATTACATTACTTATCCTGTACTGATCCTGAGTTACATCCTGTATTATACTCCAGAGCTGCACTCACAATTCTGCTGGTGGAGTCGCTGTGTACATACATTACATTACTTATCCTGTACTGGTCCTGAGTTACATCCTGTATTATACTCCAGAGCTGCACTCTTCGCCGAAACGCGCGTCGGGTGTGATGCCAGACAACAGTGTGTTATAACATGGGTAAGCTACTGTCACTTAGCTGCATGTGTACTCTGTATTAATGAATTATGTTACACTTGTATTAGGCTACACCAATGAGTACTATCATATACTATCATTTGGGACCTCATTCAGTCCTTTTGATAGACATACCCAGGTGTTAGTAATTTATTTATTTATTAACTTATTTATGCACCTTGGTTTCTCATATATATCCTTTTCATGCATATCCTACAATAGTAGCCCCATTATACACATGTGTCTGGCTTCTTTTTCCACACTGTGGTAGTCATCCTTGTCTTTTTAATTTGTGAGTAAATATATGTATCTGTTTTGTTGTGCAATAATAAAAATTATAAATTCTTTATTATAAACTCAGTCTTTGACTCATTTCTTTTAGGTTGTTGTTCTTAACATATTATGAGTTATCGCTAATGTTATCAGTATTCATGGGTATTCACCTTTGTATGCCCTTCCCCTATATATTATATAATTATTAAAGTAATTTACTCTATATGACTTTCAAAGGGGTATTTTGGTTGTCCTCCGCATTGATTGTGGTTGTCAATGCAAACTGACGACAAACTTGTATAGTGTAGTGGGAGACTTCCTTTTACATACATTAGATTACTTTATAGAAAATCCTATATAGAGGACTCTTCCCAGAATGCAAATCGCCAGAGCAAGCTACTGTATGTGCAGACATCAAGTCAACAAGAAATGTTTGAAGATTTCAGTTCTCAAGCATGCAAAAGTGTGAATGCAGCTCTGGAGTACAATACAGGCTAGAACTCAGGATCAGCACAAGTGACTCAAACTTTTATTATAGATGAATTCTTTTTATAAACTCTAATATTATGATGTCTGGAGATGAACATACCCTTTAAGAAAAAGTACCTGAAGTGTTGATGATAGAATGTATTCCTCGGGAGAAGATTGGATTGGAGAAGATCATTTTTAAAGATTTATTTGTTTCTAAATATAAGTTCCTGAGTTGTTCTCTATCCAAGTTATCTTGGTCTCCTAAAAAAGGAGCGGACGCTGGGTGACAACCATTGATTACAGCCATTCCAGTGCTCACAGGGTTGTCCCCAGCTTTGCAGAGACCCTACATGATATTACTGCTCCATGATTATGCTGATTTCTATGCATTTCAGGGCAAGTCGGTGACAACCTATGTGAACACAGTAATTACTGCCATTATTGGTGGTCACCTTTGGAAATCCCGAATCAAAAGTACTGGATTTTTCTGGGATGTCGTCGGTGTGCGTATGATGAGTTGTGAATTGCTCATCTTCCTACCTATGGAGAGGTACAACCACCACACCCACACGTACTAACATTTTAAACCCAAATTGTGAGACATTTTAAGCCCCGCCCCCAAAATTACACAAAATGCCTCTTTGGGGTCTAATTTGCAGGACAGTCCCTCGAAAATCCAAACTATTGGCAAGTATGCACTTCCTATTGTTCTACAGATTTAAGATAATAGAAAACCTAGATGACAACCCATGTAGGAGTTGTAAATGTAGCCATATTGGTTGTCTCCCATCTTTCCAGAAACGGATATAACGAAGAAATGGCTAAGTAGATTTTTTAACGAGGCCATCCACTTTGGAAAATCCCTTTTTGTTAGAATGATCCCTTAACTATAAACTGATCATAGGGTATCCTGCTACTGGAACCAGCAGCGATCTGCGCTAATCAGAGAGGGAATCTGACAGCAAGTGTTTAATGCTCCTGCAGTGCCCCCACAGGAGTAATGAAGTATTACACAGTTCTTAATGAAATCGATAGGAAGTCCTTGTAATGTATGGATGTACTTGGTCCTCCAGAGCGAAGCATGTTCTTTATAGCCACTCTCAACTCTGGATAATAGATTAGGGTCTTGAACGGGGGATCCCACTCTTTATATACCCCTTAATTCCCTAATAGAGTAACTGTAACAGTAGAGGACGAGTTAAGGATTAGTGGTTTACCGAAGGACCAACATTAGGATGAAAGCTCCTTCGACTCAGCAAGTGTTAATTGTAAAGTCTTTTCTTTGTTCTTTAAGAGTCCAAACACCACCATGAAGGAAATTAATGCCCCCAATGCCTGGAGAATATTGACTCCAAATGTCATTAGTCACGTTAATGAAACGCTAGTAATTAAGTGCTGTCTTGTCTGTTCCGATGGACCTTTAAAAAATCCGGAGCGGCCGTGTTTTCTACGAAACCTAAAAATAAGTGTCTTAGTGCACATCCATCTTGTTCATTAAATTATATATAGTAAGTGAATACCACAGCAGGACAAGCTCATTTACCAACCAGTACTTCATCTCTGCTACTCTGGACAAAAATAACATAGTGACTGACAGATGTAGCAGAGCTGAATTTGTTATTTTATGACATTGTGAGGATGGTTGTTCAGGTTCTAGTAAAATGTGGGAAATGTATCAAAACTTGTGCAAGGAAAATAGTAACCAATCAGATTCCAGCTCTCATTTATCAGAGTTGCTTCGGAAAATGAAACGCTCCACTTTTTCCTTGCATTGGTTTTGATATATCTTTCGCGTTGTGTTCCAGATCTGCACTTTGTGACTGCTTCTGAAGATGTAAAATAATGTCCTGCTGAATGTGGTGGTTAATAGGGGAATTGGGACTGGAAACTGATGACAGTTTATATGATATGTTTCAAGATCTCTGTTTGCTGTCAGTGAAATTAAACATTCATTGCTTACACCCAGTGGATGAAAATATATACAGACCTAATGCTTTGGTTTTTTTTTTTTGCATTTCCCCCCAGTTTAGGCAATCCTCTGTGAGTTGAACCAGGGCTTATCTATAGGGTGTGCAAAGGTAACAGTCGCACCGGGGTCCTGGTGCCTGAGGCGGCTGCTCTGCTGCATAAGAAGACACCAATATGAAAAATGGCACATGGTCGGTAGGGGGCACTGGTACAGATTTTGCATTGGGGCCCAGGACCTTCATGATAAGCCTCGTTTACATCTGCGTTGGAGGCACCAATAGGGGCGTCCGTCCCAGATCCGGCCGAGAATCTCGGAAACAATAGCGCAGTATTGTTTCCGGTAAAACCATGGACACGCCGACGAAACCCAACACAACCCATTAAAGCCAATGGGCTCAGTCGGCCGCCGGTGGTGTCCGTGGTACAACGGAACCGGCACCTCAGGTTTTTCTCATGCTCTGCTCCTCCGACAGAGCAGAGCAACGGAATGGCGAACGCTGGTGTGAACATAGCCTTACTCCTCTAAGCTAAACTCTATTGACTCTAAATTGATACAATTTATCTCCATTGATACATTGTAACAAACTATCAGGACAGGAGAGAGCTACGTGTTGCTGATGTATTATTTACCTTACAGCGGATTGTCTAGACTACAAGAGCCCCAGCTATAAGAAGTATTAGGTCTGTACAGTTTCACAGCTTCGTAGGTTTCTATTCACTGACATCAAACAGAGATCTTGAAATGGAAGCAATTAAACCACAAATGATATTAAAAAGTTGCACAACTTTTCATTATGCAACATCTCTTAACTTTCTGCTACAGTTGGAGCTGCTATGTGTCAGAGGAGTAGCTTGAAACGCCTGCGTATGGGATGCTTATATTTCCTAAAGAGGGTACCTTCCTATAGGACCAGGAGGTGCAGGGACCCAGCTGTTTCCTGTTTCTGAAAATAGTCCGGGGGGGGTTTGACATTTTCCCAAGATCTGGAGCACAGCAAATGCACTTTAAGGACGACCTATCACCCACCCCTGACATGTCTATTTTAGTAAATAACTGTATCCCCCTATAAAATAACAATTCTGGAAAATCTCTTCTTAGAACTCTGCATTGTGCTGTTCCTGTTATTCCTACTAGAAATGCGTGCATAAATTGACAACTGGGTGTTACCATTCTCCTTGTCAAAGGGGCGTGTTCCTACACAGTCTCACTCTGTCACTCTGATTGGACAGTGTCAGTCTGTGTAGGGACACACCCCCAACTGCTAACACCCAGTTGTCAATATATTCATACATTTGTAAGAGGAATAACAGAGGAATGGCACAACGTAGAGTTCTAAGAAAATATGTTCCAGAATCATTATTTGCTGAGGAATACGAGACGTCAGGAGAGGTGACTTAACTCTTTAAGCAAATTTTTCAAGGAAAATAATGATACAGCTGAATGAGGGCCAACACCAGCAAAGGGACTATATTAATGGGACTCTGTCCCCTCATTGTAGACCCTTTTTTGTGCATATAGTAAAGTCACTGTTCATGTATCAGATTTCCTTGAAAGACTCGACTTCATTTTCGGCGCAATGGAGACCACAAGACAACAAGATCTCAGATAATATCCGAAGAACTGGAAATCTCCACGATCTCCAAGATCTCCACTATGTCCTGATTACAAATAGGATCCCATAACTCTAAACTTCAAACCCAGAAGCAACTGGAAGTAACATTTGCTAATTGCTAATTTAATTAAACCGTCTTGTTCTGCACAGGATTTTATAGTCGTACAATCTGCTCGGAAACACTCACGCAGAATTCTCTATTTGGCAGAACCCTTAAAATATGGATTCGATGGTCCACAGCCAAAATGTGAATCATGGAGTCGTGTTTAATGTTCATAGTCCATCTCTGCTCCAGTGACTCGTTTAGTGAGAAGAGATGTCAGCACCTCACGTCTCCAGACACCCTCCACAGCTCTATCATTTATGTCACTAACAAACCTACTAGGAAAACCGAGCATGAGGTACTAACCGTACAAAATCAATTTCATCTCTCTGTGTACAGAACCAGAGAAGACAATCATAACTAATGAAAGAAAAGTGATTACCGACGCTAGAAGAAGAAAGGTAGATAGATAGATAGATAGATAGATAGATAGATAGATAGATAGATAGATAGATAGATAGATAGATAGATAGATAGATAGATAGATAGATAGATAGATAGATAGATAGATAGATAGGAGATAGATAGATAGATAGATAGATAGATAGATAGATAGATAGATAGATAGATAGATAGATAGATAGATAGATAGATAGATAGATAGATAGATAGATAGATAGATAGATAGATATGAGATAGATAGATAGATAGATAGATAGATAGATAGATAGATAGATAGATAGATAGATAGATAGATAGATAGATAGATATGAGATAGATAGATAGATAGATAGATAGATAGATAGATAGATATGAGATAGATAGATAGATAGATAGATAGATAGATAGATAGATAGATAGATAGATAGATAGATAGATAGATAGATAGATAGATAGATATGAGATAGATAGATAGATAGATAGATAGATAGATAGATAGATGGATGGATGGATGGATGGATGGATGGATGGATGGATGGATGGATGGATGGATAGATAGATAGATAGATAGATAGATAGATAGATAGATAGATAGATAGATAGATAGATAGATAGATAGATAGATAGATAGATAACACTGAGGAACATTTTATTCTATATGATGCAGGATATAATGTAATGTATAATTGGGTGACTGTGAATGGACATTATGACCTCTAGTGGTGACTCACAATGTAATGTAAATGTTTCACGCTTGTAATAGAGGCAAAAAGCAGAAAATTACTGTGAGGCGGTAACATAAACCTTATATAATGACAAAAAAAATACATACAGCTAATCAGTTGTGATATCACCATGAGTCGTACCACATAACAAACTCAGCTCTGCTGCACACTGTATATCTCAGACCAAAATCTTGTTTAAAGCATTTTGAAAGTAAACTGTACTTTTTTTGTCCACAGCGACTTTAACTTGAAACTCGAGGAATCTGATAAATATCACAACTTGCAGCAATGGCCGCCTTATAGCTCTTAACCTTAGGGCGCTAAAACATATGCAATACTAATCCTTTGTTTCGTCACCAGTCCACTACACATAATATATTTTTGTAATACTGTTCCCAGGACTGGCGATATATTAAAAAAAATAGGGCTCATGGCGTGGGATCTTTTCTGGACTTCCTGACAATCTTCCTATTGAGGAACACTACACTCAGCATGTCCCCATCCGGAAATGGCTGATAACAGCAAACAATAGCTTGCATTCACTAACTTAACTAATTAAGAGAGAGCATGGACCTAATGAACCCACTTAAAAATTAAAAAAAACAATACAAATGGATATACTGGATAAAAGTCTCACTTACCTGGGCATGGGGCATCTCTGAAACCCTCCTTGCTGCCATGTTTAAGGTACCCGCCACTAATTTGCTGGTTGTCTGTAGGTTAATGGGCGCTGTCTGTGGGGGATCCGCGCTGTTGACCGCTGAGGGTGCTGAGGCCGTAGCTGTTTTTTGGCCATTGAGGTGTGCAGTCACCATAGTGACGGGTGCTTTGGCCGGGACGACTGAGATGGCAATGCCCCCCTGACTGTTTGGTGCCTTGATGAGCGGGATGGGCTTGGCACTTTCCACAGGACAGCTCCGGACCGCCAGCTTCTGCCAGGCAAAAAGAGACACAGGGTAAAAAGAGAGGAAAAAAAGGGGTGAGTTCAAATAGCCACAAAACCCAATGCCCTCCTACATGTCTCTAGGCACCTCCTTCTGCACCACCCACTAGAGCAGGCACAAAAGAGACATTTTACTGCAAATATCCCAGTGCACCATCTGGTTCTGTTATTTGCAATAAGCTTTACATGCTCTGAGCAGCAGACGAGTGATTGAGGTAACTCATCCCACACAGAAGGAAGCCGACCCACACGCTACAGCAGCATCCTCCTGATGAAACGACTCCAACCGGGCACATTTAGGGCACCGATTCCGATTCTCCTACATGAATATTGCTGCCTTTATTTCTAACCACAAGGGTTTCTGTTCCTGTGTGATTCCAGCTGAGCTGCCTGCAGAGAACACAAGCCGAAGAACCTGGAAGATCTATCTCCCTGTTGTTTCATTGATTTAAGAAAAAAAAAAGGAATATTTATATTTTTTCTTCTTTTAGACTTGGTTATTAGCTTGGTAAAATATTATGGGGTTGGTGTATTTTTTTTATATAAATTTATGAAGCAAAATAAAAATTTTATTCAAGAAATAGATATAATATTTGTGAATTTTTGAACATTTTTTTTTACCTGGAAATCATATTTTTTATATTTTTCATTTTTTTTTATTTAATTGTATTATTTTTTCCTATTGTATTTTATTATTTTAGTCATTTTAGTTTATTATGTAAGCTTATTATTTATTATTATGGCTTATTGTATTTTTTGTGTTATTTCATTTTATTATTATAGTTATTATTTTAATTTATGTCATTTTATCATTTATTAGTGCATTTCATTGTTATTTCATCGTATTAATATATTTTATTATTGTATTTCATTGTGTTATTTCATTTTATTATTATATTTTATTATTATAATTGATGTCATTTTATCATTTATTATGATATTTTATTATTTTATGTTAATTAAGATTATTATTATATTTTATATTTACATTGTTTTTTATGTATTTTTACCTTTTTATATATTTCAATTCTAAAATTAATTGTTAGATTCTATGTAAATTTTAAAAGGATCATTAATATAAAACTGAAGAAATGTCCTTTTCATCAAAGTATAAAAAAAATAGGGATTTTGTAAAAATTTAATTTCAACATTTATTCTATCAAATTAATCATATTTATTATTGCTATTATGAATATAAATATTATTATTATTTTATATTTTTTTAACTACTTGATTAGAAGTAAAACATTTTCAGTTGTGCATGTTTAGTCTCATTATATGTTGTATAAGTAATTAATAGAAATGATCACGGATGAATATATAATATATATATGAGTCTTTGGTAATATTCTAGTCTCAATGGACAACCTTAGGGGTTTTTTTTGTTTGTTTTTTGCAGGAATGAGATGTATTTTTTATCATTACCCAGCGGAGGGCACATTTTTTACAGCAGCAGGAGGGCAGCACGCCTGATTACACACTGGCTGACCACAATCTTTCCAGACTTGTAGTTCAGGAATTGTGAGAAATTACTATCGTGTCTCTAGAAAAATAGTAAAAAAAAAAAGAAACAAACAATGTGTATACAGTATTTTTATCATTCTGTTACCTACAAAATATTCATTATAAATATTTCATTAAAATAATATTTTTTTATATTTTTTTTTCATTCTCATCTTCTCACTCCTTCATACGTTCTGTATTTTACCATAGATATTCTGATTTATTGCTGTAGGAAATGTTCCCTTCCATTGGTTTGTTCCTCAAATCCACCTTCCACCAGTTATTTAGTCCCTCAAATCACTATACAGTGGCATACATAGAGTACGGGGGACCCCATTACAAATACAAAAATGAGATCCCTTTCAGGAGCTGCTTGACACCACCACAAACCTAACCACATGAGGCAGATGCCCACATCCCAATTTCCTGACTCAAGTACATCTTCCTTGTTTGCTAAGGCCCCATGCACACGACCGTAGAATTAGTCCGTAACTGTGGGCCGTAATTGTGGTCCGCAATTACGGACCTATTCATTTCTATTGACTACGGACACCTTCCCGGTCCGGGCCGTAGAAAGCCGCCGCAAAAGATAGGACATGTCCTATTTTTTGCTTTTTACGGACTATGCTGCCATACTTTGTCTGGGAGCACGGACCGAAAACGCGAGTGGCTGTCGGCGGCTGGCCATGCCCGCAATCACGGGCAGTGATTACGGGCACGGCCGTGTGCATGAGGCCTTACATTGCAGCACCTGTGGAGATGGAAACCATATCCTGAAATAGGCCCTTTCCCTCCAAGGGCCTCATGGGCGGTCTGGTCTCTATCTTATGTACGACCCAAGTCACTTCATATCTTGGCAAATTACGATTCAGAAGCTTGAGAAAGCCGGGTGACAACTACTGTGTGAACAGTAATGGGGGCCATACTCTTGTCTTCCCGTTTTCCCAAAAACATATACAAAGTCATTACCTCTAGAATTAGATGGTATATAACCATAGCCATTAAAAGGCTGTTGGCCAAGCAAACATTCAGCCCATAAACAGGCAAACCATAGGAACATGTTATTGCTGGGGAGATAAGAGGTTGCAAGACACCTCTGGTTCCACTTCCATCTCTGAGGAATACAATAGGATAGGTAAATTTTAACCTGCCTAACCTTAAGGTCCTATTACATGGCGCCAATCAACAAGGAGCAATAATTGGTTATGTATGTGGACGAGCAATCGTTACTACGATCGTTCGTCCCCATACATTTCCATCATGTTTCCTCCAACAGTAGACCTTGGTGGACTGTCTGGAGGCCCCATAGACAGTAACGTGTTGATAGATCAAAATTGGTGGGATCTACTGTCTACAATCAGATGTCCATGGCCACAACCTTGTTCTTGTTGGAGCATGGAATTAAGATAATAAAAACAATCAAACAAAAAGCATATACCCCACAGTGACACAACGTTCATGTAAACCGTACCATAACCGTATTGCCCAGTTAACTGTTTGGAGTGCACTGGTAAATTGCCTTAATAAAGCCGAGCCTCCAATCTTGAAATTTGTATGATTAATAAGCCTTAGTAGAAACATACAAGACTCAATTACGGCCTTCAAAAACAGAAAAATGTCCAATAAATCAAGTAACTGAATTGGAATAAACTAAATAAAATAGAAAAACTAAAAAAATAATATTAAAAAATACAAAAATGTAAATATTGATATTTTTCTGAATTTTTTTCTAGTTTTCTAGAGATAGGGTATCCTATGAAGATATAAAAGTAAAACAGAGTCATTCACAAGGATTTCTATTTTTTGTTGCCGTCTTCTAAGGGCTAGTTCACTCGGCCGCCGCAAAATCCGATGTGGAACTATTCCTGAAGGTTCCTCCTTCTCATTGACATCAATGGGAGGTTTGGGAGGAATCCGCCCAAAGATCGAGCAGGACGCTTCTTTTTCCCGCTAGCTGAGATAACCGGCTAGCGGGAAAATGAAGCGTCCGACTCCCATTGAAATGAATGAGAGGCAGAATTTTGTGGTAAAATTCCTCCATTTGAAAATACCCCAAGAGTTCTTGTTTCCCTGATTCCGGTTGCTGGGCATAACATGAACAGAGCTTGGTCATGTACTTTGGCCGGTGAAAAAGATGCCAAAAAGTGGAAGAATATCAGAGACTATAGAAGAAAATATTCTACGATTATGGAGGGGAGAAAGGGAAACAAGAGGAAAGACACAAGAGTCAACCATTGGTAATATTGCTAAGGACGTAGACACGATGGGCCAAGACGTACACCTAGTCCTCTGTGAAGACGTAAGATCTCACTGCATTATCCTGAGTTGAGGCTTGCCCATAGGGGTAAACTCCTTTAATTGCTATTGACCTTAATGCACCATGAATTTCTATGCCTTGTTTTTCTGGATGTAACCGTAACTATATCTCAACAAAAACCTGCAAATCAATATTGTCTTCTTTTTGTCAAGTGCCTTCATTACGGAGCTGCACAACACCAGTCACTGCTATTGTTTTCACAAGATGTCAATGATTATGGAAAACAATGGCCGGAAGAAGGTGACAAAAGATCCTCCACTCTGTAATCTATCTGATTTCTATCTGCCACGTCTCCTCACATCAGCACCCTACATCTTCTATTCCGATGAGTTTCAAAAATGTCAAACAGAAACTTTTTGATATTGGACTCAGTCAGTGGTGGAAGAACCAAAGAAGAAAGGACCCATGGATACTTTTGGTTCCATCTCAGGCTCGTTCTATCTCCGTTCCCAATGCGTGGCATGAACCTGTAAGTTGCTCCCTCAACCCTACAGGCGCCAAAATATTAACTAAAAAAAGTGAGGAAGCCCTGTCCAAGTTACCCTTCTCTCCTACAAGGATTTGGTGGGGGGTAAAAAGAAAAGTTATCCTGTCCTAGCACCAGAAATGAATTTTGTCATGGGGCTCACTCTCCTCTACATATGGGAATCAACCAGGATCCATATATAAAAACAGCATTAGAGGCAATTTAGGGGAAAGAAAAAACATGGAAGGGTCTAGTTTCTCCTTCCATGAATGGTCTAGATGGGGAATGGTCTACTCAAAGAGGTGATCTTTTGGAGATGTTTCATCGTATTCAACACATACCTATACATTCAATAGAATCCATGATAAGTCACCAACCTTAGTTTTTCAAGGATAATCAAGCCTAAAACGATCTCCCGACATGTTATAGTGTCAGAACATCCCATTTATGAGGGTCTGAACTCCTTATGGACAGTTTGCAGATTTCCACCCTGAATATCTGTGTTCTAGGCATTGCCTTTTTCTTTAGAACGATGGGAATACTTCCTTTTGGAACTCGACATGGGTCTTAGATCTTGGACCTACATTGGTGTTATCTTCTCAGCACGTCGAGAGGTCTTTTTGAGTTTCCCCTATAATGTAGGATTGCTCAATAGTCTTGAACTTTGAAGCACTGTAGATGGTAACCCAAACAATGAAGATCATTGAGGAAGGAGATATCAGTTGAACATATGTGATTAGTAGGATCTCATGAACAACATACAAGGTCATAGGAGACCAATCCTGAGACCTGATCCATGTCACTAGTAAATCTCTGACACAGTTATATCATGGTGAGAGCTTCTTATCTAAGTAAACTTCCAGTGTCTTCAGCCTGTACAGTCATAATTGGAAACCTTGAAGTAGTATTTACTCCTTCAGACCAGATTTTGCCATGATCGGGCACGCTACACGATGCCTTCGAAAAAAAAAATAAGTGCTCTTGAAGGCAGTTTTATGTAACACTAAGAATGAATGGAAACATATCCTATGTTACTATAGATCTCCCCGGAGAGAACACCGAATCAATTCATTCCGGCAGAGGAAAAAAAAAAAAATGTAAGCCATTTCAGAAAATGTTCAACCAGGATGAGCTGGCTCGGCTATATTTAGCTTGAAAAAAAATGAAACATTTCCTTAGTTTTTCATTTTATTTTCCTTTCTACTTTTTTAATTCAATTTCAAAGGAGAGGCCTAAGTGTTGAGTGTTTTTGAAATTTAGTGGATCCAAGACCATGAACTCATTCAGACTGGCCAATTACACAACCAGAAGACCTACCTCCTTCTGAACATGAGACCCAACAACGACCAGGTCCAGCAGTGGACACCCCAATCTCAACCTGAAAGTACTGCAAGTCACTTCCTTTAGGGGTTTTTCACATTTTTAGGATTTTTCACAGATAATCTAATAGTCCTTATTGATTTTACGGCCTTGAAGTGCACTAACAGCAGAATGTATGATAACAACTAAAAGGTGGTATGGATTTGTGTAGCAGGAAAGTCCTCAATATGATGTCCTATAGTCAGGTCAAGGTTCTTCACTCCGACACTGTACTCATTATCATAGATGATCTCGGCATACTGTCCTTAACTCTCAGATGTCGGAAAAGAGTCGGAAAACCAATAAACACATTAAATAGTTGACGATACCTCCGAAATGAGCAGGTTCTACCAATGTTTATTTAATATGTATGGGCACCTTAAAGGGGTTTTCCCAAGAAGGACATTTATGACATATCCACAGGATATGTCATGAATGTCCTTCATGGGAAAACCCCTTTAAAGGGTAACTAAACGTTCAACAAACTTCTGCGATGTCATAGTGACATGTCAGACGTTTTGATTGGTGGGGGTCCGAGCGCGGAGACCACCAACAATCACTAGAACGAAGCAGCTGAAGGGCTCGTGTGAGCGCTGAGCCTCTTCGTTTCTGTTCGGCTTTTTCCGGAAAGCCGATGTATCGGAGTACGGGCTCATAGACTTTCTATTGAGTCCGTACACCGATACATTGATTTCCGGAAAAAAGCAGAACAGACGCGAAGTGGCTGAGCGCTCACACGAGCGCTCCTGCCGATTCGTTTTAGCGATTGGTGGGGGTCTCAGCGCTCGGACCCTCACCAATCAAAACTTCTGACAGGTCACTATGACGTGTCAGAAGTTTGTTCAACGTTTAGTTACCCTTTAGGTCCAGGCTTAGAGTATCTAGGGCACGGTTTCACAACGCCATATACAAAATACCCCCAACAGGTCCTATTTCAGGTAATATAATAATTCTCAGTTGCCTTGTTCTCTCTATGGGATACCCTTAAATTACGACCCCTTTGGAGTTGGGTGCTTGAGACTTGAGAAATACTCATATACAATAGTATCCTCCGCATTGCTGATTTTATGAGAACACTTGAGAACCCTGCCCAATATAGTTCTGGGCACAGTATGCAGCCCCCCGTCATTGGTTCATATGGATTTAAAGGGGAAGCTCTTATCAACAACTTGTTAGTCTCCATTGTTTAAAGTCCCTTGGTCTCTTGAGGAGCAGAGGGGCTGAACTATAATTTGATCCTGAATTTTTCATTATAATTACCCATCCTTAACGAAAATAAAACAGATCTGTCAAAATCAATAGTTAAAAAAGCAACGACTTCTAAATGTTGAGCTAGAAGAAGCTGATATACATGAAGAACCATGGAGTGGTCCGGCATTAACTCAGGCCCCAGGGGAGAAGGACAAGTAGCAGAAGCATAAGAGCACCCCGAGATGGGTGGAGGGGGGGGGGGAGAACAGGCTGGAAAGCTGAATTAAAATAGTGATATAAAGGACAAATCTTCGTTTTATACGGAAAAGCCGTAACTTGTGGTCAAACATCATTCTAGATTGTGTGTACGTATGTAGCAGAGCTGAATTTGTCACTGAACTGTTGTGTGCATACTGTTAACTAACTAAACAAAGCTTAATCGTAATATAATGTCAAAGTTTTGCAACTTTATAATATACTTTGTGTTTCAATTCTTCACTGTTATCAAGATCTCTGCTTGTTGTCAGTGAATGGTTATATTCCTGATTAAATCTACAAGCTGAAAACCGATTCACACCTACTACCTATAGTCTATAGCTATTGAATCCAGTTTAGGTAATCCTCTGTGAGCTAAATACATCAGCAGAACAAATATCTCCCCTGTTCTGATAGTTTGCTACAAGGTATCAGTGCAGGTATAATATATCAGTCTAACATCCAAGCTGTTTAGTTTACAGAGGACTGTCTAGACTGGATACAATTGTAGCAAACTATTTGGAGTAGGTGTTCTTATTTTCTCACAGCAAGCAGAGATCTTAAAAATGATGAAGAATTAAAACATAAAATAAATTAGGAAGTTGTAGAACTTTACATTAAACAATCATTAAGCTCTTTTTACATAGTACTGGAAAAATCCTTTAAGATAATTAAGTAGATGAATTTTGATAAGACAAACTCAGCTCTGCTACATCTTTATATCCTTGCAATCTCCTAAATCTGTAACCGGCGCAGCTGCATAGTCCAAAAATAGTCTAAAAATGCTAAATAGATGGGTGACAACCAACATGACCACCATTTTCGGTCCGACATGGGTTGTCACCCAGCTTTTCCAGACTCCTGAGAGAGTCTTTTTATGCAGGACAGCCAGAAGTCACACAACTCATATATAGCAATGGAGCGGAGAATATGATGAGAAGAACTTACTGTCAACTGCGGCTTCTCTCACTTTCTGTAGTTAGATAATTGGGAGCCCAGGTCCATCTGCCAGAATGTTTGCCGACCCCTCCTCAAGACCATTTGTATTACCAGCCAGCTGTCCCTTCTAGGGCTCTCCACCAATTAGGATTTGAAGTGGGACGGTTCAAAGAGAAAAAGGATAGGACACCGCAGCCCCCCTGACAATATCCTCTGGCATCCATCTTTATCCAGACAAAGCAACGAATTGTAAAAATCCAAACAAGCTTTACAAAGTCCAGGACAAGGGAACGACGGGTGACACAATCTATTCTGCCGGGGGCCAGAATCTCATACTTTTTCTGATTATAGAAAGTTTGCAGAATAAAACATGTGCAATTGTATAATGAAGATTATTATTGTAATATATTAGATGATAGATAGATAGATAGATAGATAGATAGATAGATAGATAGATAGATAGATAGATAGATAGATAGATAGATAGATAGATAGATAGATAGATAGATAGATATGAGATAGATAGATAGATAGATAGATAGATAGATAGATAGATAGATAGATAGATAGATAGATAGATAGATAGATGATAGATAGATGATAGATAGATAGATAGATAGATAGATAGATAGATAGATAGATAGATAGATAGATAGATAGATAGATAGATAGATAGATAGATAGATATGAGATAGATAGATAGATAGATAGATAGATAGATAGATAGATAGATAGATAGATAGATAGATAGATAGATAGATATGAGATGATAGATAGATAGATAGATAGATAGATAGATAGATAGATAGATAGATAGATAGATAGATAGATGATAGATAGATAGATATGAGATAGATAGATAGATAGATAGATAGATAGATAGATAGATAGATAGATAGATAGATAGATAGATAGATAGATAGATAGATAGATAGATAGATAGACGATGATAGATAGATAGATAGATAGATAGATAGATAGATAGATAGATAGATAGATAGATAGATAGATAGATAGATAGATAGATAGATAGATAGATAGATAGATAGATAGATAGATAGATGATAGATAGATATGAGAATAGATAGAGATAGATAGATAGATAGATAGATAGATAGATAGATAGATAGATAGATAGATAGATAGATAGATAGATAGACGATGATAGATAGATAGATAGATAGATAGATAGATAGATAGATAGATAGATAGATAGATAGATAGATAGATAGATAGATAGATAGATAGATAGATAGATATGAGATAGATAGATAGATAGACGATGATAGATAGATAGATAGATAGATAGATAGATAGATAGATAGATAGATAGATAGATAGATAGATAGATAGATAGATAGATAGATAGATAGATAGATAGATATGAGATAGATAGATAGATAGATAGATAGATAGATAGATAGATAGATAGATAGATAGATAGATAGATAGATAGATAGATAGATAGATAGATAGATAGATAGATAGATAGATAGATAGATGATAGATAGATAGATAGATAGATAGATAGATAGATAGATAGATAGATAGATAGATAGATAGATAGATAGATAGACGATGATAGGTAGATAGATAGATAGATAGATAGATAGATAGATAGATAGATAGATAGATAGATAGATAGATAGATAGATAGATAGATAGATAGATAGATAGATAGATAGATGATAGATAGATATGAGAATAGATAGAGATAGATAGATAGATAGATAGATAGATAGATAGATAGATAGATAGATAGATAGATAGATAGATAGATAGATAGATAGATAGATAGATAGATAGATAGATAGATTAGATAGATAGATAGATAGATATGAGATGATAGATAGATAGATAGATAGATAGATAGATAGATAGATAGATAGATAGATAGATAGATAGATGATAGATAGATAGATAGATAGATAGATAGATAGATAGATAGATAGATAGATAGATAGATAGATAAATAGATAGATAGACGATGATAGATAGATAGATAGATAGATAGATAGATAGATAGATAGATAGATAGATAGATAGATAGATAGATAGATATGAGATAGATAGATAGATAGATAGATAGATAGATAGATAGATAGATAGATAGATAGATAGATAGATAGATAGATAGATAGATAGATAGATAGATAGATAGATAGATAGATAGATGATAGATAGATATGAGAATAGATAGAGATAGATAGATAGATAGATAGATAGATAGATAGATAGATAGATAGATAGATAGATAGATAGATAGATAGATAGATAGATAGATAGATAGATAGATGCAGCAGGGCTGAGTGTTATTTGGCACAACTCTTTCCACTTTGTGTTATTTATAGGATATAAATACAACTACTACATTATACTGAACTCTTGCAACTGACAAACTCAACTCTACTACACTACTCTGTTTACATGCTTTCATATAGCGATGTAGCAGAGATGACTTTGCAGTATAACTATTTCTGTTCTTATTCTGTGTTTTGTGATAGCTGGAATCTGTGGGGTTTTCTGCTGTCATTGTGCCAAATGACCGTTCACATCTGCGCCAGGGTCCCGTTCCGACGTTCAGTCTGAGGTTTCCGTCAGAACGGGACCCTGAGGGCCTCTTCACATCAGCGTTGGCTTTCCGTTCTGGGTTTCTGTCGGGTGAACCCCGCAACGGAGAGTCAAACTGAAACCACAGGTTCCGTTTCCGTCACCATTGATATCAATGGTGACGGAAACATTGCTAATAGTTTCCGTTGGTCACCATTCCGGCAGGTTTCCGTTTCCGTCACCATTAGTGCAGTCGACTCCGCTATTGATTCAGTCGAAAAAACTGAAACCTGCCGGAACGGTGACAAACGGAAACCATTAGCAATGTTTCCGTCACCATTGATATCAATGGTGACGGAAACGGAAGCTGTGGTTTCCGTTTGACTTTCCGTTGCGGGGTTCCACGTGGAAACCTCCGACGGGACCCCTGAATGGAAAGCCAACGCTGATGTGAACAGGCCCTAACATTACTTCTGCCTCTAAATACCAAGTTTTTATGATGAACTTTCTAAAAACTCACATTGAGAAGGAAATAAAAGTCTATTGCGCCCCGGACCATCCTGTAGTATTTATTCCAGGCTGGAATGAATGTGAGCGCAGAGCAAGCAGAGGTGTGTAAAGCAATATATACAATATAAACAGCCGACGTCTGCAATACTGGATCAACCCTGCCATCTCCTGGCATGGAACAGACAAACAACGCGTTTCGTACAACTATTTAAAAAAATTTAATGAACCGTCAAAAACAACATCATCGTCAACTAGTGTATTACCTGACAGCCCTAAGTGGTAGTGTCAGCGAGATAACAGTAGTGAAATGCAGATGTAGCAGAGCTGATTTAACTTTTTTTTGGTTGCGAGTCCTGTGTTAAACTACAGTTGACCCACCCAAAGTGAGCTGTGCTAAACGACAAACTCAGCTCTACTATATCTACCATGGCCTAATGGTGCTATAGAGGAAATAATGCAACTAACTGTAAGGGTGCCTTATAATTGACACTATATAGTGCACTATAATCCGACCAAGACTCATTTTGAACACGGTGTAGTGATTTTAAGCTATATGTTGTTTTCTTCTCCATTCACATCCAAAGTGAAACCTTCTTGGAATCTGTAAGCAGTTGATCTGAACGATGTAACTTTCATGGGACCACCCACAATGCACTGGTGTCTGGTAACGGGAAACTAGAAAAATTCTAAAGCTAGCTTTAGACATAAATGGAGAAGAAAACATTGTGGGTCTTAAGATCAGCTTGAGATGAGTAAATCAAAGCATTCAAATATTTTACAAATTTTATGTAGATTTAAACTTTATAGGGAGGTTTACTTAAAGGGTAACTCAACTTTCAAAAATCTTTTGACATGTCACACGAGTGCATCTGTCGCTTTGCTTTAGCGATCGGTGGGGGTCTCAGTGGTCGGACCCCCACCGATCAAAACTTCTGACATGTCACTATGACATGTCAGAAGTTTTTTAAAAGTTGAGTTACCCTTTAAAGTTGAGAACATTTAAGACATTATTGTGGGCACAATGACGATCTTAATGGTGCTCTAGTTCAAGGGCGGTGAGTCCTGGCAACAGGTTCAGTATGAAGACGTAAAAGGTGGAAACCCCTCATAACCTACACAGGGGGACATTACTGGAATATTCTCAAGGGCGTTCAGAGGGCAGAGGCCAAAGCTCAATACAGTGCATATGGCTATTGAGTCAATTCACCAGTTTCATTGGGTAATGAAGGCCATACGCAGCCATACATCCCTATTTTTTACTACAAATAGGTACCAGAGGGAGGAGAGGTGTGATCAACCAATGTCGAAGGAACAAACATAAAGTGATCCACATAGAGTATAATAATAATTCTGTCCTACTCAAGGTCTGCTGCCCAAAAACACTTCACTACCAATGGCTTGTGACCTTTGTTGGGGCTCTAAAGTGAATCTCCAACTTTTTACATCATGTTGTTTTTAATTTCAATATACTGTGCTGATTAATTTCTAAAGATATCTTTATAGCGGTCAGGGCTCTGTTTTTCGGATACAGAGCTCCAAATCCTGTACATAAACTATATGAATTAAATGATACAATTCTTGCTGCCTGCAGTCACCACTAGAGGGAGTTTAGGAGATTACTGCATACTGATTTATTATTGAGTTCAATGTATATACAGTATGCAGTAAGCTCCTAATCTCCCTCTAGTGGTGACTGCAGGCAGCAAGAATTGTATCATTTAACTCTGTCTATGCAGGGGATTAAAAAAAGGGAGCTCTGACCTCTATAAAGATATATTAAGAAATTATTCACCCCAAATTGAAAACATGGCGTTCAGGGGGGAACATTTACTTTAAGCTATTCCTATGGTTCTATATGACATCTGTGCCAAGTCAGGTATCTGGAGCCATTAAGATTAGAAGGACTCTTAGTATTGTAAGGTCGCCATGGAGGGGAGGATGGAGCGGAGGGGTAAAACCAAAAAGAGTGAATAAATTACTATGTGTAACTGCATCTGCAAACGTTTTTTTCCTGATCTGCAATGTAATAATGTGTTGCTAAGCTACAAGCTGTTACAGAAGTTCATTAAAGGACATTTTCAACAAAGCCGCCAGACATTGAGGAACTAAATACTGAATTTTGGGATCTTCTTTTTGTAGAAAAGTGTTAGAAACGCTGCCCTACAGAGCCGGGTTCACTTACTTTTTTAATATTAAATTGACTGCTAAATACGTAACAGGGCCGCTTGATAGTGCCAACTTCCTCCAGTAATATATTGAGCCGATCCCGGAGATGGTGCTTTATTTGACTTATATAGAACGCTCCTCATCGAAGTCAAGGATTTTAACGTATGACCTGCCATTGATAAATACTGTGCGCTCATCCATTCAATTAGTCACGTGACCGGGTATATGAACAGCAGAAAGCGAATAAGAACCGGATCCATTTGTTACGTGGGTTTCATGCAAAAAGAAAGAACTGGATATACCGTATAAGGGAGTGTTAATGAAAAAATACATTCAAAAAGTTTTTTTAAAAAGAACAATTTTTCATGTTTTTTTTGCAATTTTTCTTTTAAAACTAGGGCATTGGTCTTTAACCCGTTGCTCTCCAGTTGTTGCCAAACTACAACTCCCAGCACGTCCTGACAACCAAAGAGCATTTTAGTGGATGGGCAGGGGCAAAATGAGAGTGATCTAGGCCCCTGGGCAATAATGGCCGTGGTCACTTTTTAACCACAGAAGCTATAATACAATTGAGCAGGATAAATACAATGTCAGTGAGCAGCTTTTATCTCAAGTATATCTTATATTGTTTTAAACAGGCACTGCGGCTCGTCCATATTAGAACGGCAGCTCAGTCCCATTCACTTGAATAGGACCATGTAGAGATCCCCTTTAAGTTTGGTCTCCCTTAAAATAGAGGTTGTCATAGCCCCGCCCTTATTATCAGAAACTCTAGATAGTGTGAACTTGCATGCCACCATGTGTATACCATAACGCAACCTCTCCTTGCCCAAGCTCATGTATGGAAATATTGGCGTATTGTGATGATTGATCGGCCGGAGGTGCCGAGCGTTTAGGCCGCAAGGACAGACTCTAAATACAACACGTTGTATGGACGTAGCTCATAAATAGTCATCTCTCAGTGAAGTCCTTGCTGAAGGCATCTTGAGTTCCCGGCAGCCAGGTGCAGCTTCACGCACTATTAACCGGCTCCTTTCCTCCAGAGCGTCTGCGAGCGCGACACTATGTAACCGTCATGAAACCTATTACAGAAGCAACGTTGGCAGAGATGAGGAGGGCATTGCCTTAAAGGGGTACTCCAGGACTGGTACTCTTCTCAAGTCTACAAACTCAATTCTACTCATTTATTTCTACAACTGGGAAAGTTGGGTGACAGCCAACATGGCCTTTGATGATACTCAGCTTTCCAAGACCCCTGAACATCTAGCTATGGAGTGCTCCGATATGGTTCCATATAGAGATTCTCCGGGACTGTATAAAGTTTAAGGTTTTTCCGAGACTGTATTACTATTGGGCTATGCTTAAGATAGGCCATTTGAATTCCGGCACCCCACCCCACCCCACCCCACCCCTTCCTTGTCGATTAGCTGCATGAAGTGGCCACGGTCCAATGTTTACTTAGGCACTGCACCAGCATTTGTCTGTGGCTGTGCCTGGTACTGCAGCTTAGTCCTCTTCACTTGAATGGGACTGAGCTGCTGTGAGCTGCAGTACCAGGCACAGCCACAACTAAATGTACGGCGCTGTGTTTAGATAAACAATGAAGGGTACGCCGCTCTATAGCCTGTGCCCCGGCCCCTTCAAGCAGTCAATTAGCGGAATGCCCGGAGTTGGACACCCACCAATCAGATATTGATGGCCTATGCTAAGGATAGACCATCAGTATTATAGTCCTGGAAAACAACTTTAAACTATTGCCCATTCCAAAAAGTGAAATTCCTTCTGCCTTAAAGGGGTGCTCCAGGACTGATACAGGATTGAGGTGGCGGAGCATGACACAGGGATTTTCTACTAAGTTTTTTTTTTTTAGTCCCTGTATTTTGCAGTGACCCTTTACGGTATGTGCACACGATAAGTGTCTTTTACGTCTGAAAAGACAGACTGTTTTCAGGAGAAAACAGCTGCCTCGTTTCAGACGTAAAAGCTCCTCCTCGCATTATGCGAGGCGTCTGTGACACTCGTTAGGGTATGTGCACACACACTAATTACGGACGTAAATCGGGCGTATTAACCCCCGAATTACGTCCGAAATTACGGCTTGAATGCGTTGACAAACATCTGCCCATTGAAAGCAAAGGGCTGACGTTTGTCTGTTCACACGAGGCGTATATTTACGCGCCGCTGTCAAAAGACGGCGCGTAAATAGACGCCCGCGACAAAGAAGTGACCTGTCACTTCTTGGGGCGTAATTTGAGCCGTTATTCATTGACTCCAATGAAAAGCAGCGCCAATTACGTCCGTGATGGACGCGGCGTTGAAGCGCCTGCACATGCCGTTACGGCTGAAATGACGGGGCTGTTTTCTCCTGAAAACAGCCCCGTAATTTCGGCCGTTACGGACGCTATAGTGTGAACATACCCTAAATCTTGAGCTGCTCTTCATTGACTTCAATGAAGAACGGCTCAAATTACGTTGCAAAGAAGTGTCCTGCATATAATGTATAGAAGTGTCCTGCATATAATGTATATAAGTGTCCCGCATATAATGTATATATGTGTCCCGCATATAATGTATATAAGTGTCCTGCATATAATGTATATAAGTGTCCCGCATATAATGTATATAAGTGTCCCGCATATAATGTATATAAGTGTCCTGCATATAATGTATATAAGTGTCCTGCATATAATGTATATAAGTGTTCTGCATATAATGTATATAAGTGTCCTGCATATAATGTATATAAGTGTCCTGCATATAATGTATATAAGTGTCCTGCATATAATGTATATAAGTGTCCCGCATATAATGTATATAAGTGTCCTGCATATAATGTATATAAGTGTCCTGCATATAATGTATATAAGTGCCCTGCATATAATGTATAGAAGTGTCCTGCATATAATGTATATAAGTGTCCCGCATATAATGTATATAAGTGTCCCGCATATAATGTATATAAGTGTCCTGCATATAATGTATATAAGTGTCCTGCATATAATGTATATAAGTGTTCTGCATATAATGTATATAAGTGTCCTGCATATAATGTATATAAGTGTCCTGCATATAATGTATATAAGTGTTCTGCATATAATGTATATAAGTGTTCTGCATATAATGTATATAAGTGTCCTGCATATAATGTATATAAGTGTCCTGCATATAATGTATATAAGTGTTCTGCATATAATGTATATAAGTGTCCTGCATATAATGTATATAAGTGTTCTGCATATAATGTATATACGTTTCCTGCATATAATGTATATAAGTGTCCCGCATATAATGTATATAAGTGCCCCGCATATAATGTATATAAGTGTCCTGCATATAATGTATATAAGTGTCCCGCATATAATGTATATAAGTGTCCCGCATATAATGTATATAAGTGTCCTGCATATAATGTATATAAGTGTCCCGCATATAATGTATATAAGTGTCCTGCATATAATGTATATAAGTGTCCCGCATATAATGTATATAAGTGTCCTGCATATAATGTATATAAGTGTTCTGCATATAATGTATATAAGTGTCCTGCATATAATGTATATAAGTGTTCTGCATATAATGTATATAAGTGTCCTGCATATAATGTATATAAGTGTCCCGCATATAATGTATATAAGTGTCCCGCATATAATGTATATAAGTTTCCTGCATATAATGTATAGAAGTGTCCCGCATATAATGTATATAAGCGTCCCGCATATAATGTATATAAGTGTCCCGCATATAATGTATATAAGTGTCCTGCATATAATGTATATAAGTGTCCCGCATATAATGTATATAAGTGCCCCGCATATAATGTATATAAGTGTCCTGCATATAATGTATATAAGTGTCCCGCATATAATGTATATAAGTGTCCCGCATATAATGTATATAAGTGTCCTGCATATAATGTATATAAGTGTCCTGCATATAATGTATATAAGTGTCCTGCATATAATGTATATAAGTGTCCTGCATATAATGTATATAAGTGTCCTGTATATCATGTATATAAGTGCCCTGCATATAATGTATATAAGTGTCCTGCATATAATGTATATAAGTGTCCCGCATATAATGTATAGAAGTGTCCCGCATATAATGTATATAAGTGTCCCGCATATAATGTATATAAGTGTCCCGCATATAATGTATATAAGTGTCCTGCATATAATGTATATAAGTGTCCTGCATATAATGTATATAAGTGTCCTGCATATAATGTATATAAGTGTCCTGCATATAATGTATATAAGTGTCCTGCATATAATGTATATAAGTGTCCTGCATATAATGTATATAAGTGTCCCGCATATAATGTATATAAGTGTCCTGCATATAATGTATATAAGTGTCCTGCATATAATGTATATAAGTGTCCTGCATATAATGTATATAAGTGTCCTGCATATAATGTATATAAGTGTCCTGCATATAATGTATATAAGTGTCCTGCATATAATGCATATAAGTGTCCCGCATATAATGTATATAAGTGTCCTGCATATAATGTATATAAGTGTCCCGCATATAATGTATATAAGTGTCCTGCATATAATGTATATAAGTGTCCTGCATATAATGTATAGAAGTGTCCTGCATATAATGTATATAAGTGTCCCGCATATAATGTATAGAAGTGTCCTGCATATAATGTATATAAGTGCCCTGCATATAATGTATAGAAGTGTCCTGCATATAATGTATATAAGTGTCCCGCATATAATGTATATAAGTGTCCTGCATATAATGTATATAAGTGTCCTGCATATAATGTATATAAGTGTCCTGCATATAATGTATATAAGTGTCCTGCATATAATGTATATAAGTGTCCTGCATATAATGTATATAAGTGTCCTGCATATAATGTATATAAGTGTCCCGCATATAATGTATAGAAGTGTCCCGCATATAATGTATAGAAGTGTCCTGCATATAATGTATATAAGTGTCCCGCATATAATGTATATAAGTGTCCCGCATATAATGTATATAAGTGTCCTGCATATAATGTATATAAGTATCCTGCATATAATGTATATAAGTGTCCTGCATATAATGTATATAAGTGTCCTGCATATAATGTATATAAGTGTCCTGCATATAATGTATATAAGTGTCCTGCATATAATGTATATAAGTGTCCCGCATATAATGTATATAAGTGTCCTGCATATAATGTATATAAGTGTCCTGCATATAATGTATATAAGTGTCCTGCATATAATGTATATAAGTGTCCCACATATAATGTATATAAGTGTCCCGCATATAATGTATATAAGTGTCCCGCATATAATGCATATAAGTGTCCCGCATATAATGTATATAAGTGTCCTGCATATAATGTATATAAGTGTCCTGCATATAATGTATATAAGTGTCCCGCATATAATGTATATAAGTATCCCGCATATAATGTATATAAGTGTCCCGCATATAATGTATATAAGTGTCCTGCATATAATGTATATAAGTGCCCTGCATATAATGTATATAAGTGTCCCGCATATAATGTATATAAGTGTCCCGCATATAATGTATATAAGTGTCCTGCATATAATGTATAGAAGTGTCCCGCATATAATGTATAGAAGTGTCCTGCATATAATGTATATAAGTGTCCTGCATATAATGTATATAAGTGTCCCGCATATAATGTATATAAGTGTCCTGCATATAATGTATACAAGTGTCCCGCATATAATGTATATAAGTGTCCTGCATATAATGTATATAAGTGTCCCGCATATAATGTATATAAGTGTCCTGCATATAATGTATATAAGTGTCCCGCATATAATGTATATAAGTGTCCTGCATATAATGTATATAAGTGTCCTGCATATAATGTATATAAGCGTCCCGCATATAATGTATATAAGTGTCCTGCATATAATGTATATAAGTGTCCTGCATATAATGTATATAAGTGTCCCGCATATAATGTATATAAGTGTCCTGCATATAATGTATATAAGTGTCCTGCATATAATGTATATAAGTGTCCCGCATATAATGTATATAAGTGTCCTGCATATAATGTATATAAGTGTCCTGCATATAATGTATATAAGCGTCCCGCATATAATGTATATAAGTGTCCCGCATATAATGTATAGAAGTGTCCCGCATATAATGTATATAAGTGTCCTGCATATAATGTATATAAGTGTCCCGCATATAATGTATATAAGTGTCCCGCATATAATGTATAGAAGCGTCCCGCATATAATGTATATAAGTGTCCCGCATATAATGTATAGAAGCGTCCCGCATATAATGTATAGAAGTGTCCCGCATATAATGTATATAAGTGTCCCGCATATAATGTATATAAGTGTCCTGCATATAATATATATAAGTGTCCTGCATATAATGTATATAAGTGTCCCGCATATAATGTATATAAGTGTCCCGCATATAATGTATATAAGTGTCCCGCATATAATGTATATAAGTGTCCTGCATATAATGTATATAAGTGTCCCGCATATAATGTATATAAGTGTCCTGCATATAATGTATAGAAGTGTCCCGCATATAATGTATATAAGTGTCCCGCATATAATGTATATATGTGTCCTGCATATAATGTATAGAAGTGTCCTGCATATAATGTATATAAGTGTCCTGCATATAATGTATATAAGTGTCCTGCATATAATGTATATAAGTGTCCCGCATATAATGTATATAAGTGTCCTGCATATAATGTATATAAGTGTCCTACATATAATGTATATAAGTGTCCCGCATATAATGTATAGAAGTGTCCCGCATATAATGTATATAAGTGTCCTGCATATAATGTATATAAGTGTCCTGCATATAATGTATATAAGTGTCCTGCATATAATGTATATAAGTGTCCTGCATATAATGTATATAAGTGTCCTGCATATAATGTATATAAGTGTCCTGCATATAATGTATATAAGTGTCCCGCATATAATGTATATAAGTGTCCTGCATATAATGTATATAAGTGTCCTGCATATAATGTATATAAGTGTCCCGCATATAATGTATATAAGTGTCCCGCATATAATGTATATAAGTGTCCCGCATATAATGTATATAAGTGTCCCGCATATAATGTATATAAGTGTCCCGCATATAATGTATATAAGTGTCCTGCATATAATGTATATAAGTGCCCTGCATATAATGTATATAAGTGTCCTGCATATAATGCATATAAGTGTCCCGCATATAATGTATATAAGTGTCCTGCATATAATGTATATAAGTGTCCCGCATATAATGTATATAAGTGTCCTGCATATAATGTATATAAGTGTCCTGCATATAATGTATAGAAGTGTCCTGCATATAATGTATATAAGTGTCCCGCATATAATGTATAGAAGTGTCCTGCATATAATGTATATAAGTGCCCTGCATATAATGTATAGAAGTGTCCTGCATATAATGTATATAAGTGTCCCGCATATAATGTATATAAGTGTCCTGCATATAATGTATATAAGTGTCCTGCATATAATGTATATAAGTGTCCTGCATATAATGTATATAAGTGTCCTGCATATAATGTATATAAGTGTCCTGCATATAATGTATATAAGTGTCCTGCATATAATGTATATAAGTGTCCCGCATATAATGTATAGAAGTGTCCCGCATATAATGTATAGAAGTGTCCTGCATATAATGTATATAAGTGTCCCGCATATAATGTATATAAGTGTCCCGCATATAATGTATATAAGTGTCCTGCATATAATGTATATAAGTATCCTGCATATAATGTATATAAGTGTCCTGCATATAATGTATATAAGTGTCCTGCATATAATGTATATAAGTGTCCTGCATATAATGTATATAAGTGTCCTGCATATAATGTATATAAGTGTCCCGCATATAATGTATATAAGTGTCCTGCATATAATGTATATAAGTGTCCTGCATATAATGTATATAAGTGTCCCGCATATAATGTATATAAGTGTCCTGCATATAATGTATATAAGTGTCCTGCATATAATGTATATAAGTGTCCTGCATATAATGCATATAAGTGTCCCGCATATAATGTATATAAGTGTCCTGCATATAATGTATATAAGTGTCCTGCATATAATGCATATAAGTGTCCCGCATATAATGTATATAAGTGTCCTGCATATAATGTATATAAGTGTCCTGCATATAATGTATATAAGTGTCCCACATATAATGTATATAAGTGTCCTGCATATAATGTATATAAGTATCCTGCATATAATGTATATAAGTGTCCTGCATATAATGTATATAAGTGTCCCGCATATAATGTATATAAGTGTCCTGCATATAATGTATATAAGTGTCCTGCATATAATGTATATAAGCGTCCCGCATATAATGTATATAAGTGTCCTGCATATAATGTATATAAGTGTCCTGCATATAATGTATATAAGTGTCCCGCATATAATGTATATAAGTGTCCTGCATATAATGTATATAAGTGTCCTGCATATAATGTATATAAGTGTCCCGCATATAATGTATATAAGTGTCCTGCATATAATGTATATAAGTGTCCTGCATATAATGTATATAAGCGTCCCGCATATAATGTATATAAGTGTCCCGCATATAATGTATAGAAGTGTCCCGCATATAATGTATATAAGTGTCCTGCATATAATGTATATAAGTGTCCCGCATATAATGTATATAAGTGTCCCGCATATAATGTATAGAAGCGTCCCGCATATAATGTATATAAGTGTCCCGCATATAATGTATAGAAGCGTCCCGCATATAATGTATAGAAGTGTCCCGCATATAATGTATATAAGTGTCCCGCATATAATGTATATAAGTGTCCTGCATATAATATATATAAGTGTCCTGCATATAATGTATATAAGTGTCCCGCATATAATGTATATAAGTGTCCCGCATATAATGTATATAAGTGTCCCGCATATAATGTATATAAGTGTCCTGCATATAATGTATATAAGTGTCCCGCATATAATGTATATAAGTGTCCTGCATATAATGTATATAAGTGTCCTGCATATAATGTATATAAGTGTCCTGCATATAATGTATATAAGTGTCCCGCATATAATGTATATAAGTGTCCTGCATATAATGTATAGAAGTGTCCCGCATATAATGTATATAAGTGTCCCGCATATAATGTATATATGTGTCCTGCATATAATGTATAGAAGTGTCCTGCATATAATGTATATAAGTGTCCTGCATATAATGTATATAAGTGTCCTGCATATAATGTATATAAGTGTCCCGCATATAATGTATATAAGTGTCCTGCATATAATGTATATAAGTGTCCCACATATAATGTATATAAGTGTCCCGCATATAATGTATAGAAGTGTCCCGCATATAATGTATATAAGCGTCCCGCATATAATGTATATAAGTGTCCCGCATATAATGTATATAAGTGTCCCGCATATAATGTATAGGAGTGTCCCGCATATAATGTATATAAGTGTCCCGCATATAATGTATATAAGTGTCCCGCATATAATGTATATAAGGGTCCCGCATATAATGTATATAAGTGTCCCGCATATAATGTATATGTGTCCCGCATATAATGTATATAAGTGTCCCGCATATAATGTATATAAGTGTCCTGCATATAATGTATATAAGTGCCCTGCATATAATGTATATAAGTGTCCTGCATATAATGCATATAAGTGTCCCGCATATAATGTATAGAAGTGTCCCGCATATAATGTATAGAAGTGTCCCGCATATAATGTATAGAAGTGTCCCGCATATAATGTATATAAGTGTCCCGCATATAATGTATATAAGTGTCCTGCATATAATGTATATAAGTGTCCCGCATATAATGTATAGGAGTGTCCCGCATATAATGTATATAAGTGTCCCGCATATAATGTATATAAGTGTCCCGCATATAATGTATATAAGGGTCCCGCATATAATGTATATAAGTGTCCCGCATATAATGTATATAAGTTTCCCGCATATAATGTATATAAGTGTCCCGCATATAATGTATATAAGTGTCCCGCATATAATGTATATAAGTGTCCCGCATATAATGTATATAAGTGTCCTGCATATAATGTATATAAGTGTCCTGCATATAATGTATATAAGTGTCCCGCATATAATGTATATAAGTGTCCCGCATATAATGTATATAAGTGTCCTGCATATAATGTATATAAGTGTCCCGCATATAATGTATATAAGTGTCCTGCATATAATGTATATAAGTGTCCTGCATATAATGTATATAAGTATCCTGCATATAATGTATATAAGTGTCCTGCATATAATGTATATAAGTGTCCCGCATATAATGTATATAAGTTTCCTGCATATAATGTATATAAGTGTCCTGCATATAATGTATATAAGTATCCTGCATATAATGTATATAAGTGTCCTGCATATAATGTATATAAGTGTCCCGCATATAATGTATATAAGTTTCCTGCATATAATGTATATAAGTGTCCTGCATATAATGTATATAAGTGTCCTGCATATAATGTATATAAGTGTCCTGCATATAATGTATATAAGTGTCCTGCATATAATGTATATAAGTGTCCTGCATATAATGTATAGAAGTGTCCTGCATATCATGTATATAAGTGCCCTGCATATAATGTATATAAGTGTCCTGCATATAATGTATATAAGTGTCCCGCATATAATGTATAGAAGTGTCCTGCATATAATGTATATAAGTGTCCCGCATATAATGTATATAAGTGTCCCGCATATAATGTATATAAGTGTCCCGCATATAATGTATATACGTGTCCTGCATATAATGTATATAAGTGTCCTGCATATAATGTATATAAGTGTCCCGCATATAATGTATATAAGTGTCCCGCATATAATGTATATAAGTGTCCTGCATATAATGTATATAAGTGTCCTGCATATAATGTATATAAGTGTCCTGCATATAATGTATATAAGTGTCCTGCATATAATGTATATAAGTGTCCTGTATATCATGTATATAAGTGCCCTGCATATAATGTATATAAGTGTCCTGCATATAATGTATATAAGTGTCCCGCATATAATGTATAGAAGTGTCCTGCATATAATGTATATAAGTGTCCCGCATATAATGTATATAAGTGTCCCGCATATAATGTATATAAGTGTCCTGCATATAATGTATATAAGTGTCCTGCATATAATGTATATAAGTGTCCTGCATATAATGTATATAAGTGTCCTGCATATAATGTATATAAGTGTCCTGCATATAATGTATATAAGTGTCCTGCATATAATGTATATAAGTGTCCCGCATATAATGTATATAAGTGTCCTGCATATAATGTATATAAGTGTCCTGCATATAATGTATATAAGTGTCCCGCATATAATGTATATAAGTGTCCCGCATATAATGTATATAAGTGTCCCGCATATAATGTATATAAGTGTCCCGCATATAATGTATATAAGTGTCCCGCATATAATGTATATAAGTGTCCTGCATATAATGTATATAAGTGCCCTGCATATAATGTATATAAGTGTCCTGCATATAATGCATATAAGTGTCCCGCATATAATGTATATAAGTGTCCTGCATATAATGTATATAAGTGTCCCGCATATAATGTATATAAGTGTCCTGCATATAATGTATATAAGTGTCCTGCATATAATGTATAGAAGTGTCCTGCATATAATGTATATAAGTGTCCCGCATATAATGTATAGAAGTGTCCTGCATATAATGTATATAAGTGCCCTGCATATAATGTATAGAAGTGTCCTGCATATAATGTATATAAGTGTCCCGCATATAATGTATATAAGTGTCCTGCATATAATGTATATAAGTGTCCTGCATATAATGTATATAAGTGTCCTGCATATAATGTATATAAGTGTCCTGCATATAATGTATATAAGTGTCCTGCATATAATGTATATAAGTGTCCTGCATATAATGTATATAAGTGTCCCGCATATAATGTATAGAAGTGTCCCGCATATAATGTATAGAAGTGTCCTGCATATAATGTATATAAGTGTCCCGCATATAATGTATATAAGTGTCCCGCATATAATGTATATAAGTGTCCTGCATATAATGTATATAAGTATCCTGCATATAATGTATATAAGTGTCCTGCATATAATGTATATAAGTGTCCTGCATATAATGTATATAAGTGTCCTGCATATAATGTATATAAGTGTCCTGCATATAATGTATATAAGTGTCCCGCATATAATGTATATAAGTGTCCTGCATATAATGTATATAAGTGTCCTGCATATAATGTATATAAGTGTCCCGCATATAATGTATATAAGTGTCCTGCATATAATGTATATAAGTGTCCTGCATATAATGTATATAAGTGTCCTGCATATAATGCATATAAGTGTCCCGCATATAATGTATATAAGTGTCCTGCATATAATGTATATAAGTGTCCTGCATATAATGCATATAAGTGTCCCGCATATAATGTATATAAGTGTCCTGCATATAATGTATATAAGTGTCCCGCATATAATGTATATAAGTGTCCTGCATATAATGTATATAAGTGTCCTGCATATAATGTATATAAGTGTCCCGCATATAATGTATATAAGTGTCCCGCATATAATGTATATAAGTGTCCCGCATATAATGTATATAAGTGTCCCGCATATAATGTATATAAGTGTCCCGCATATAATGTATATAAGTGTCCTGCATATAATGTATATAAGTGCCCTGCATATAATGTATATAAGTGTCCTGCATATAATGCATATAAGTGTCCCGCATATAATGTATATAAGTGTCCTGCATATAATGTATATAAGTGTCCCGCATATAATGTATATAAGTGTCCTGCATATAATGTATATAAGTGTCCTGCATATAATGTATAGAAGTGTCCTGCATATAATGTATATAAGTGTCCCGCATATAATGTATAGAAGTGTCCTGCATATAATGTATATAAGTGCCCTGCATATAATGTATAGAAGTGTCCTGCATATAATGTATATAAGTGTCCCGCATATAATGTATATAAGTGTCCTGCATATAATGTATATAAGTGTCCTGCATATAATGTATATAAGTGTCCTGCATATAATGTATATAAGTGTCCTGCATATAATGTATATAAGTGTCCTGCATATAATGTATATAAGTGTCCCGCATATAATGTATAGAAGTGTCCCGCATATAATGTATAGAAGTGTCCTGCATATAATGTATATAAGTGTCCCGCATATAATGTATATAAGTGTTCCGCATATAATGTATATAAGTGTCCTGCATATAATGTATATAAGTATCCTGCATATAATGTATATAAGTGTCCTGCATATAATGTATATAAGTGTCCTGCATATAATGTATATAAGTGTCCTGCATATAATGTATATAAGTGTCCTGCATATAATGTATATAAGTGTCCCGCATATAATGTATATAAGTGTCCTGCATATAATGTATATAAGTGTCCTGCATATAATGTATATAAGTGTCCTGCATATAATGTATATAAGTGTCCCACATATAATGTATATAAGTGTCCCGCATATAATGTATATAAGTGTCCTGCATATAATGCATATAAGTGTCCCGCATATAATGTATATAAGTGTCCCGCATGTAATGTATATAAGTGTCCCGCATGTAATGTATATAAGTGTCCTGCATATAATGTATATAAGTGTCTCGCATATAATGTATATAAGTGTCCTGCATATAATGTATAGAAGTGTCCTGCATATAATGTATATAAGTGTCCTGCATATAATGTATATAAGTGTCCTGCATATAATGTATATAAGTGTCCTGCATATAATGTATATAAGTGTCCTGCATATAATGTATATAAGTGTCCTGCATATAATGTATATAAGTGTCCTGCATATAATGTATATAAGTGTCCTGCATATAATGTATATAAGTGTCCTGCATATAATGTATATAAGTGTCCCGCATATAATGTATATAAGTGTCCTGCATATAATGTATATAAGTGTCCTGCATATAATGTATATAAGTGTCCCGCATATAATGTATATAAGTGTCCCGCATATAATGTATATAAGTGTCCCACATATAATGTATATAAGTGTCCTGCATATAATGTATATAAGTGTCCTGCATGTAATGTATATAAGTGTCCCGCATGTAATGTATATAAGTGTCCTGCATATAATGTATATAAGTGTCCTGCATATAATGTATATAAGTGTCCCGCATATAATGTATAGAAGTGTCCCGCATATAATGTATAGAAGTGTCCTGCATATAATGTATATAAGTGTCCCGCATATAATGTATATAAGTGTCCCGCATATAATGTATATAAGTGTCCTGCATATAATGTATATAAGTATCCTGCATATAATGTATATAAGTGTCCTGCATATAATGTATATAAGTGTCCTGCATATAATGTATATAAGTGTCCTGCATATAATGTATATAAGTGTCCTGCATATAATGTATATAAGTGTCCCGCATATAATGTATAGAAGTGTCCTGCATATAATGTATATAAGTGTCCTGCATATAATGTATATAAGTGTCCTGCATATAATGTATATAAGTGTCCCGCATATAATGTATATAAGTGTCCTGCATATAATGTATATAAGTGTCCCGCATATAATGTATATAAGTGTCCTGCATATAATGTATATAAGTATCCCGCATATAATGTATATAAGTGTCCTGCATATAATGTATATAAGTGTCCTGCATATAATGTATATAAGTGTCCTGCATATAATGTATATAAGTGTCCCACATATAATGTATATAAGTGTCCCGCATATAATGTATATAAGTGTCCTGCATATAATGCATATAAGTGTCCCGCATATAATGTATATAAGTGTCCTGCATATAATGTATATAAGTGTCCTGCATATAATGTATATAAGTGTCCTGCATATAATGTATATAAGTGTCCTGCATATAATGTATATAAGTGTCCTGCATATAATGTATATAAGTGTCCTGCATATAATGTATATAAGTGTCCTGCATATAATGTATATAAGTGTCCCGCATATAATGTATATAAGTGTCCTGCATATAATGTATATAAGTGTCCTGCATATAATGTATATAAGTGTCCTGCATATAATGTATATAAGTGTCCTGCATATAATGTATATAAGTGTCCTGCATATAATGTATATAAGTGTCCTGCATATAATGTATATAAGTGTCCTGCATATAATGTATATAAGTGTCCTGCATATAATGTATATAAGTGTCCCACATATAATGTATATAAGTGTCCCGCATATAATGTATATAAGTGTCCTGCATATAATGCATATAAGTGTCCCGCATATAATGTATATAAGTGTCCTGCATATAATGTATATAAGTGTCCTGCATATAATGTATATAAGTGTCCTGCATATAATGTATATAAGTGTCCTGCATATAATGTATATAAGTGTCCTGCATATAATGTATATAAGTGTCCTGCATATAATGTATATAAGTGTCCTGCATATAATGTATATAAGTGTCCCGCATATAATGTATATAAGTGTCCTGCATATAATGTATATAAGTGTCCTGCATATAATGTATATAAGTGTCCCGCATATAATGTATATAAGTGTCCCGCATATAATGTATATAAGTGTCCCACATATAATGTATATAAGTGTCCCGCATATAATGTATATAAGTGTCCCGCATATAATGTATATAAGTGTCCCGCATATAATGTATATAAGTGTCCTGCATATAATGTATAGAAGTGTCCTGCATATAATGTATATAAGTGTCCCGCATATAATGTATATAAGTGTCCTGCATATAATGTATATAAGTGTCCCGCATATAATGTATATAAGTGTCCCGCATATAATGTATATAAGTGTCCCGCATATAATGTATATAAGTGTCCTGCATATAATGTATATAAGTGTCCCGCATATAATGTATATAAGTGTCCCGCATATAATGTATATAAGTGTCCTGCATATAATGTATATAAGTGTCCCGCATATAATGTATATAAGTGTCCTGCATATAATGTATAGAAGTGTCCTGCATATAATGTATATAAGTGTCCCGCATATAATGTATAGAAGTGTCCCGCATATAATGTATATAAGTGTCCTGCATATAATGTATAGAAGTGTCCCGCATATAATGTATATAAGTGTCCCGCATATAATGTATAGAAGTGTCCTGCATATAATGTATAGAAGTGTCCTGCATATAATGTATATAAGTGTCCCGCATATAATGTATAGAAGTGTCCCGCATATAATGTATATAAGTGTCCTGCATATAATGTATAGAAGTGTCCTGCATATAATGTATATAAGTGCCCCGCATATAATGTATAGAAGTGTCCCGCATATAATGTATAGAAGTGTCCTGCATATAATGTATATAAGTGTCCCGCATATAATGTATAGAAGTGTCCCGCATATAATGTATATAAGTGTCCTGCATATAATGTATAGAAGTGTCCTGCATATAATGTATATAAGTGTCCCGCATATAATGTATATAAGTGTCCTGCATATAATGTATATAAGTGTCCTGCATATAATGTATAGAAGTGTCCCGCATATAATGTATAGAAGTGTCCCGCATATAATGTATATAAGTGTCCTGCATATAATGTATATAAGTGTCCCACATATAATGTATATAAGTGTCCCGCATATAATGTATATAAGTGTCCTGCATATAATGTATATAAGTGTCCCGCATATAATGTATATAAGTGTCCCGCATATAATGTATAGAAGTGTCCCGCATATAATGT
Organism: Rhinoderma darwinii; assembly: GCF_050947455.1. Classification (NCBI taxonomy): domain Eukaryota; kingdom Metazoa; phylum Chordata; class Amphibia; order Anura; family Rhinodermatidae; genus Rhinoderma; species Rhinoderma darwinii. Next base: position 13,523,859 of record NC_134689.1, on the reverse strand, counting down.
ATATAAGTGTCCCGCATATAATGTATAGAAATGTCCTGCATATAATGTATATAAGTGTCCTGCATATAATGTATAGAAGTGTCCCGCATATAATGTATATAAGTGTCCCGCATATAATGTATAGAAGTGTCCTGCATATAATGTATAGAAGTGTCCTGCATATAATGTATAGAAGTGTCCCGCATATAATGTATAGAAGTGTCCTGCACTTCTTTGCCGAGGCAGTCATTTTACGCGTCTTCGTTTGACAGCTGTTAAACGACGACGCGTAAATGACAGGTCGTCTGCACAATACGTTGGCAAACCCATTCAGATGAATGGGCAGATGTTTGCCGACGTATTGTAGCTGTATTTTCAGACGTAAAACGAGGCATAATACGCCTCGTTTACGTCTGAAAATAGGTCATGTGAACCAAGCCTTAGTGTACCAGTTTTGCCCGGAGTGCTCTTTTAATATATTATTCCGATGTATTTTGATCTCCTGGGTGACAACTAGTATTGGAAGCCACTGCCCATAAAGGTTGTCACACAGCTTTCCACAGACTCTGAAAGACTTAAAAAAATAAAAATAAATGTTATATCTGTAACTGGGAGAGCTGGGTGACGATCAATATGACCTCCAGCACAGCTTTCATAGGAGTTTTTAATCCAGCTTTCCTAGGCTTCTGAATGGTACATCTATGCAGTGATTCATCACCTACCTCAATAACTGTATTATTAGACAGAAATGGCTATATACTCTAGGAAAGCTGGGTGCTGAAATAGGCTCCGTCCAACTTTCCCAAAAATAAATCCAAGAGACAACTATCAAGTTTAAGAAATTCTATGGAGTAATTTCTTACTTTATCTATATCAAGAACCTATGACGTTATGAACTTAGATGTGATCGGTAAGAGCCCGATCCTGCGTGTCAGGGACACGCAAGACCTGCTGGCACTGAACCCGTCATTGCCGCTGATCTGACGGATTCAGGTTTCAGCGCAGCACCAAACACACTGATAGACACATATATATATGAAAATCATTTTCGAAGGTCTACATAGCCTTAAATCTGTCATTCAATAATCAAAAAAATTATAAACATCCAACACTTGTTTCCAGTACAGCTAGATCATATAAAATTTCACAAATCCTGAAGCAAAAGACTGAGTAGAGGTAAATTTGTGTACCTAATTTTCTATAAAAATCCCAAAATTCTGAATATTTGATAATGCGGCACCTTTAAAGTAACAGTAACACGATAAAGGAATTATAAGGTATATGTTGCTGTAATTTATAGCGGCGTCACTTTAAGAGGTTGAGAAAAAAATATTTTCATGTAGGTGAAAACCGTGCAGATAACACAATGTTCTGTAAATGTTCTGTAAAGTGCGGTGTTTACTGCAGAGCACATTACACAGGGTGGAGAGAAATAGTGCTGCGCCGTGGGGCACATTTATCAGTATCGGCTTGCGTTAATATAGGATTATTATTTAGTGACTATATACCAGTGTTATTTGGGCACTGTTATGTGTTAATTGTACAGGAGTATAATGTGGGTACTGTATGTTGGTCACTGTATGACAGTATTATGTGGTCACTGCATGGCAGCATTATGTGGGCACTGTATGGCAGTATAATGTGGGCAATGTATGACAGTAATATCTGAGCACTACATGGCAGTATTAGGTGGGCATTGTATGGCACAGTTTCATGTTTACTGTATAGAAGTATTATGTGTGCACTGTATAGTACTATTATTTTGGCACTGTATGTCAGAATTATGTACTGTATGGCAGTATTATGTGGGCACTGTATGGGAGTATTCTGTGAGCACTGTATGACAGTAATATCTGAGCACTATATTGCAGTATTATGTGGGCACTGAATGGCATGGTTACAAGTTTGCTTTATAGAAGTATTGTGTAGGCACTGTGTGACTAATATCTGAGCACTGTATGGCAGTATTATTTGAGTACTGTATGACAGTAATATCTGAGCACTACATGGCATTATTAGGTGGGCACTGTATGTCACAGTTATACATTTACTATATAGAAGTATTATTTTGGCACTGTATATCAGTATTATGCAGGCACTATATGGCAGCCTTATCTCTTGCTGGTTAAGTAGTATAATGCTGTTATTTGATCACTGTATGGCGCTTTTATGTGTTCAATCGCATGGCAGTAATATTTCAGCTCTGTATGGTAGTATGTGGGCGCTGTATGGCACGGTAACATGTTTACTGTATAGAAGTATTATGTGGGCGCTGTATGGTACTTTTATTTTGACACTGTATAGTGGCATTATTTAGGCATATTTGACTATTATTTAGCCAGTAATACTCTTCATGTCCCTTCTTCTATAAAAAAGGAACCCTCACACTCACGCACGTCCCCCCTGACCCCCTGCATGTTCTGTTAGGAGCCTCCTCAGACCTATATCCAGTCTTGTGTTTCTGTGAACTATTTTTTCCATTGATGGCAGATTGAGAAGTTCTGCTCCACATGGTGTTTACGCTGCCTATGAGATCACGTCACTCCACCCTGTGCAGCTCTGTTGTGGACTCGTCACGTAGGAAGTGATTTAAGACACACGAGCGAATCAGCTTTATGGCCTTCATGGAAATCTCCTACGATAAGTAACACCGTTTCCAGAATAGCAATCGACATTTCCTTACAGAACAGCAAAAACCAAATGTGCACAGAGACGTATCCAGGCTTTTCTTCACCCCGGGTCAATGGTTAAGTTTTCTGCCCTAGCCCCATATCTAAATACCCTGGCCAAGGCAAAGCGGCTTGTTGGTGCCCCTCTGGCACTCAGCGTCCGGAGAATATGCCCCAGTTGCCCACCCCAGCTGCGCCCATGGACTGTACACACTATGGGGATCATGTGTAAAAAAAAATGCCCCTTTAACAATGCAGATTTATGACATTCAAAATTGTTGAATGCCAGATGACAACCCCTACATGCACCAAAAATGTAAATGCTGTTGTTATCTGTTGTCACCCAGGATATCTATATGCGTTATCTCAGTCCTCCCTTTTCCACTTCATTTTGTAATGGGTATTGAAGAGTATAACAGATCTGAGACTAGAATAGGAGGATGCACAATACTCATTTTCATCACGATGGTTTATAAAGGCCTCGAGCGTAGCTCTGAGGCACTTAATGGTGCTTCACGTTACAATTAAACACAAGTATTGGGAATTTTACCAGCAGCTCATCTCCCGTTTTAGCTACTACACAAGCTCATCATCATTGACATCAAAGAAACTTTCATACCACGTAAGCAGCAGGTTCGTGCATTATTATCTGGTCATACTGGTCCATACTGGTGGAGAAGACGTGACAGACTGTATACACTGTAGCGGAAAAAAAGAAATGTTCAAGAATGATTATGTGTAACTAGTTCGTATATACGAGGTCGAAGAGCAGGGGTCAGCAAACCTTCGGTATTCCAGCTGTTGTAAAACTACAATTCCCAGCATGCCCAGACAGCCTTGGGCTGGAATAATTAAGCCTTTGGCTGTCAGTGCATGCTGGGAGTTGTAGTTTCTCAACAGCTGGAGTGCCGAAGGTTGCTGACTCCTGTCCACGTAGAGTGTAGAGAATTTCTTATCTCAAGGTTAAAGGAGGGGGTGCAAACTTTTTAGCTCTTGATCTAAAATAATGAGAATGTGGAGTACCCGGCTTCTGGAATATGCCCTGATAACAGATCTGAGGGACTGCTTCCCATACAGATAACTTGTTACATTGTTATCTGACTGGTACAGGCCCCGATCACACGTGGCAGATTTCACACGGATTTTGGCGTGGATTCTGTACCAAAACCCATGCGAAATAAGCAAATAATCCGCCACCCATTGATTTCAATGGGAAATACGCATTTCGGAGCAGACGTCGTAGAAACTTGCCGTGTCGTTTTCATATCTGTGTGGCGGGAAAAAAACTATGACATGTTCCTCATTGAAGTGGATTCCGCGTGGAAAAGCTGGCAGATTTTCACATGCGGATTAGCGCCATTGAATGGGGCTAATCTTCGTGCAGATACGTGTCTGGAAATCCACGTCCAAAATCCCTGAGTAAGCGCACAGATTTCTAAAGTAGATTTCCGGGAAATCTGATGCAGATTTTTTTTTTAGGGGGGCACATAGCACATATTCAAAAACTAAAACAGACCCTCCTCCTGAAGTTTATGGTACCAAAGCCCCTCTTTCCAGAACAGTGGAACTTTCAGTTATGTACCACAAATCCCACCTACCCAGTTTGCTAATATCGCGGGGTCTGAAGAGAGGGGGAGCCCTGTTTTGGGCCAAATTGCCCATGGGGCCAACCGTAAATGGGCCCATAGCAGCCTCAGTGGATGCCTCATTCAAGTTTAGTCTTTGAATGTTTGCCTTTGGTCAAGAATTTATTAACTACTTACAAATTGTCTTTTCCGATAGCGCAGGATAGAGGTACATTTTTGAAAAAAACAAAACAAAAAAAACCCAAAAGCATCCACTATGATTTAGAAATACTAGAGCCCGGCATATCTGATATAAAGCAACACCGCAGCTATTATCAGTCAGATCGCCGGCATAAAATATGACACTGCAGCTGGATTTTACAGACTTCCTTTTATGTTCACATTTACTGACTTACAATTTCATGAAAAACCCAAAAAATGCGACCAGTCATCAGCGTACGGCTTTTTTTTTCCCGATCTTAAGAAGGTGCATGAAGCAAAATCAACACACGATATCATTTGTCTACTACCAAGATAAAACTGCCTGAGGCTATGTACATTACACTACTATACAACGCCACTTCAAGGACTTAAAGGGCAATTCCATCAAAAACGAAAAAAATTATATATATATATTTTTAGGTAGAGAAGATTCCAGTGACTGAGTTCCCAAGATTATTTACTTGGGAGAAACTGGGAGAGAGGTGTGAGGAGCATCTCACTGGCATACATCTTTTCCCTGCCAAGCAAACTGTCCGGATTCTGGTGACGGAGGGCGGAGTTGTCACCTGTCTACTTTTTGTCACTGCTTTTGGATGATATGACAGACCTGCAGCATTCCCTAAATCTGACGAGCCTAATGTAGTCTTCAAAAGAAGGGGACACAATGTCGTCAGGCTTTACGTCACTTTCACGTGCTGCTGATATCATTCCTTATATTTCTAATATTATCTATCTTAGACACATATTTTATTACAAAATGATAGAAAAAAGTTATGTAATTGAACATATGTGGAGTTAGAAATCTAAAAAGATGTAGCAGAGCTGAGTTTCTTACAGACCTGTCCCCTCTTCTAACACCTCTAGTTTAGTAACTACTTATATTCCCCATAATCTCAATTCTGGAGAATCTTTTGTTAGAACTCTGCATTCCTCTGTTATTCCTCCTAGAAATGTATGAATAAATTGAATACTGGGTGTTACCATTCCCCTTGTCAAAAGGGGGTATCCCCATATAGTTTGAGACTCTGAGCACTGATTGGACAGTGTCAGTCTGTGTAGGGACACCGCCCCCCCCCAACTGGTAACACCCAGTTATCAATTTATTTATGCGTTTGTAAGAGGAATAACAGAGGAACGGTACATCACAGGGTGAAAAGATGCTCCGGAATTGTTATTTTATGAGAAATACAAGTATTTACTAAACAGACATGTCAGGAGAGGGGACAGGTCCTCTTCATAATAACATCACAATAATTTGTTTTCATTGGTTTGCAGGTATATACAATGTACAAAAATGGCACAGCACTCTGCGAACACCAATGCCACCGAAGCAGTATAGATAAATAATAATGCATTACTGCTGAATCTGCTTACAGATTCTTAGCGCACATGTTGATCAAATTGCGTGAGCCCACCTGCCACGAAAGGGCCACCTCTATAGGTGGGAACCTACGCTCCACATACACCCAGAACTGGGACTAAACCTACATATATCTGGGGATGGTAGGAACCAGCATTAAACTAACTAAAATCACCCAAGGCAGAATGGGTTTGCTGGGATAGATAGATAGATAGATAGATATGAGATAGATAGATAGATAGATAGATAGATAGATAGATAGATAGATAGATAGATAGATAGATAGATAGATAGATAGATAGATAGATAGATAGATAGATAGATAGACAGACAGACAGATAGATAGATAGATAGATAGATAGATAGATAGATAGATAGATAGATAGATAGATAGATAGATAGATAGATAGATAGATATGAGATAGATAGATAGATATGAGATAGATAGATAGATATGAGATAGATAGATAGATATGAGATAGATAGATATGAGATAGATAGATAGATATGAGATAGATAGATAGATAGATAGATAGATAGATAGATAGATAGATAGATAGATAGATAGATAGATAGATAGATAGATAGATAGATAGATAGATAGATAGATAGGAGATAGATAGATAGATAGATAGATAGATAGATAGATAGATAGATAGATAGATAGATAGATAGATAGATAGATAGATAGATAGATAGATAGATGATAGATAGATGATAGATAGATAGATAGATAGATAGATAGATAGATAGATAGATAGATAGATAGATAGATAGATAGATAGATAGATAGATAGATAGAGAGATAGCTATGGGATAGATAGATAGATAGATAGATAGATAGATAGATAGATAGATAGATAGATAGATAGATAGATAGATAGATAGATAGATAGATAGATAGATAGATAGATAGAGAGATAGATAGATGTCGGGTCCTATACCTCTGAATTACCATACAGCACAGCATAAATATGCAGATGGGAAGAGTCAGTCAAACAAATCTCGGAGCCATCTGGATTTAGTAAGGCCCCTGCGCATACATTACCTAGATTACAGAAATTACTCTCCCAAAGAAAAGAAAACTCTTGAGTGCCAAAATTCAAGTTTACACCAAGCCCGTAAAACCATTCCCAGGCGTTGTAGAACTACAAGCCCCAGCCTACAAGTGTCAAGAGTTCAGACATGGATATAAGTAGTCCGCAGTCAGCCATCAATCTTAGGTAGATCAGCAGTCAGTGCAAGATGGCCGCCGGCAGCAGCCATTTTGTTTGACTCGAATAGAAGACGACATTGTGATGGTTGTCAGAGGAGGCGCAGAGCTGTAGGTGAGGACATCAGAAATCTTATGGGTTACTGGTAACCCTAAAATAAAGGTCTGTAGATTTCCGTATCACACCTTGATATTGGCATATTCTTCTTGTACAGTGATACATAAGACACAACCCTTCATGGCGGCGATACACTAAAAGATATCAACACGGTGAGATGGTAACAGACCTCCTTGGCAGACTCCCACTATGGCGGCACTGCCGGATCCGGGATCTGGTCCTTCCTTTTTTCATTGGGAAAGAGGAAGAAATCATTTAGGACTGGCCAGTCTGGTCCCACATGGCACATCACACATTCCTGCCGTAGGGGGCACCACTGGCTCTGACGGCCCGGGCAACCAGAGCTTGCACCCCCAATTCTACATTTGGCACCAGATCCTATGGAAAGACAGCTGCATCCTTCCCTAGTTATTTAGAGAACTATACGGCAATGTTATTTGGGTACTACATGGCATTGTTAAGTTCTGGTCACATGTCGTTTTTGTATTCCCCAACACATACCTCCGACGTATACCTCCGACATATAGCCATACAGTGGCATGCGTTGGCCTTTGACCACAATTTTTTTTTTAAAACCTATAATGTGTGCTATATGTTTTTTTGCAGTATCCCACTATATAGGAAAGTCCAGTCTGTGCATTCCTATACAGTAAAGAAATAAATATGCCATCGCACACCACCCTGATGGCGTTCAAAAGACACTGTATTGGCCTTCGTCTGGTGAATGGGGGCCTATGGCTACGTGTATGCGCCAGGAAAGCTTGATACGCTAAACATGTTCACACAACGCGATGTAAATAGATCCTTAATTGGGCTCAGTATGACATTGTTATTTGAGCACTGCATGGTGGTGGTCATTATTCACTGTATAATATGGTTATTTGTGCACTTTATGACATTATTTGGGCACTGTATGGTACAATTATATGGGCACTATATGATACTGGTAGTTAGACACTGTATAGTATGATTTCTTTGTACACTTTATGAAATTATTTGGGCACTGTATGGTGCTGTTATATGGGCACTATATGATACTGATAGTTAGACACTGTATAATATGGTTATTTGTACACTTTATAACATTATTTGGGCACTGTTTGGTGCTGTTATATCGGCACTATATGATACTAGTAATTAGACACTGTATATTATGATTTATTTGTATACTTTATGACATTATTTGGGCCTTTTTTCAGGTGAATGGGGGCCTATGGCTACGTGTATGCGCTGGGAAAGCTTGATACGCTAAACATGTTCACACAACGAGATGTAAATAGATGATTAATTGGGCTCAGTATGACATTGTTATTTGAGCACTGCATGGTGGTGGTCATTATTCACTGTATAATATGGTTATTTGTGCACTTTATGACATTATTTGGGCACTGTATGGTACAATTATATGGGCACTATATGATACTGGTAGTTAGACACTGTATATTATGATATCTTTGTACACGTTATAACATTATTTGGGCACTGTATGGTGCTGTTATATGGGTACTATATGATACTGGTAGTTAGACACTGTATATTATGACATTATTTGGGCACTGTATGGTGCTGTTATATGGGCACTATATGGTACTAGTAATTAGACACTGTATATTATGATTTCTTAGTACACTTTATGACATTATTTGGGCACTGTATGGTGCTGTTATATGGGCACTATATGATACTGGTAGTTAGACACTGTATAGTATGATTTTTTTGTACACTTTATGACATTATTTGGGCACTGTATGACTGTTATTCGAGAACTTATTTGCAATGGTTATTTGTACACTATATGACATTATCCGGGTACTGTATGACTCTGTTATTTGGCACCATATGATACTGGTAATTAGACACTGTATGAAATAATTATTTGTATAACATCTGCCATTATTTGGGCACTGCATGTATTCACTGTATAATATGGTTATTTGTACACTATATGCCACTACTTGGGCACAGTATGGTGCTGTTATATGGGCACTATATGATACTGGTAATTAGACACTGTATAGTATGATTTCTTTGTACTCATTATGACATTATTTGGGCACTGTATGACTGTTATTTGGGCACTTATTTGGTATGGTTATTTGTGCACTTTATGACAATATTTGGGCACTGTTTGGTGCTGTTATATGGGCACTATATTCTACTGGTAATTAGACACTGTATAGTATGATTTCTTTGTACTCATTATGACATTATTTGTGCACTGTATGACTGGCACTTAGACACTTTATGGTATAGATATTCGTGCCCCATAGGACAGTATTATTTATCCCCTATATAGTAAGTCATATGAAGGTTTACCTCACAGGACAATACACAAAATAAGGCTGGCCCTGAAATCCCATAATTGAAAGGAGATTCTCCTTATGCGATATCTGAACAGCACCCCATACTTGTCTGAAATTGTCACATTGGGGTGATATCACGCATGTAGTTTTAGAGCCCGGCCTCTTCTCATTTGGCCAAATCCTCACCTCTAATCCCATTTCTTTATACCACATTTACAAACAAAGTGAATGAACATGGAAATTGGGCCTAAAGAGAACCTCAAAGACGAAGTGTCTTAGAGTAGAACTGTCCTTGTTGCCCATAGCAACCAATCACAGTGCAGCTTCCATTTTTCCAGACCAGTTTAAAAAATGAAAGCTGTGCTCTGATTGGTTACTATGGGCAACAAGGGCCGTTTTACCCTTAGGCAGCTGTAATTAATCTGTCAACCTGGATCTATAGGCCAAACTGATGTCAGGACAATACCCAGCAGGGCCGGCGTGCCGTGGAATCAAAGAGCTGGCTAATAAAGACGTCTGATTGGCTAATAAAGATGTTTTATAAACTTTATCGTCATTGATCATCATCATTAAAACCGACTGCAGTAACCGCAACTGTGTAAACTTCCCGAGAAGCCAATGTATTAAAAAAACAAAGGGGAGGGTAATATCATGGAGGCAATATGTAATGAAGACCCGCAGCTGTGGTCTCAATCCCCCCACAGTGCTGCAGTCCTTCAACGAGCTCCATATTTAACTGGCTGCATGTTGTGTGACAAGAATTAAGTCTGTACCGGGATGGGATGACAACACGCTTCAGATTATTAGACCCTCGGCCAATGAGATTTATGGAGCAATGATAAAAAATACAAAACGAAGCAATGAACTGAATGATAATGTGTCACGATAAATCACTGGCTTAAAGTACAGTTTATGAAGCAGTTCAGTAAAGAAAGATAATGGCGGCGGCGGCGGCGGATGTAATGTAACATTAAAAGGCGAAAAGTTGAAAAAAAATCTGGACTGGAATGTGCAATGCTCTGCAGTCATTACACATGGCGGTGACATGACACACGTGTGGGTACGACACCCTAGCCGGAATGAAGTTGGGATGATACCGCCATATACCCAATATTGTAATAGTCAAAAAACTCCGGCTAAACTCTGCAATTGTTGATCATTAATCGACTTGTGTGGTAAATAATCCAAGTCGTCTATATAAGTGTATGAAAATACGGACTGCTACAGGGGACTACGGTCCAGTCTATATCCAAACCCCCTATTATAAGCATTCCATCATAATATAGAAGTGCATTTATATGGAAATATGGAGTCGGGGGAGGGGAGCAGCTCAGAATAAACATCAAGTCTAAAGTATATATATATATATACATACACACACATATACATATATATATACACACACATATACATATATATATACATACACATATACATATATATATATATATATATATATATATATATATATATATATATATATATATATATATATATATATATATATATATATATATGTATATATATATATATGCTTCTTGTCTATGCAGGAGAAATGACTGCAGATGTGCTTTGTAAAGGAGAATATAAACAGGCAGAGAGGAGCCGGCGTTGCATTGTTGCAGTAGAGAAAAAAAAATCTCCACCATTGAAAGGAACTGAAGTCAACAGCTTGCTTCTCGTACTCCATTAAAGGTGAAAGATTTGTTTAGCTAAAGAAGAAAGTATCTGATTTCCGATTGCATGCAGTGATTAAACATCTTTGTGCGTTCTGTGTGAGTAGAAGGTGGAAAAGGGGGGGTTGCATTTTATCCCCTCCCCCTCCAAAAATGGCATCAAAGCAATCAAAATGGTAATGTTCAGCATGAATGGGGCCCCATCCCCCATCTCAAACTCTGCAGACTTTTCTCCATGTTAGGAAAAAAAAAACAACACCCCTTTCTACGCACAAAATGGAAGCTTCCACTACCAAACTGAGAGTGCCGACAAACCGAGAAGGTTTCCAAACTCGAGCAGAAGTAGGAGAAGAAGCTAAAAATCAAGGTCTTGAGGCGCCGGATGGAGATGAAGGAGAGATGGGGGATTAGGATTGGTAGAAAGGAAAAGGAGCTGTCTTAAGTTTGGTGCTGAAAACTGCTGCATTCCGAAGGAAGCTCGATCGATTCATTCAAAGGGGGGGGGGGGGGGTTGGAAAGAAATATGAAAGCTGGACAAATTCGCCCTAGGGTGTCATAAGACATCACATAACGCCCTCTAACCACACAACACACTTTGTCTACAAGACACGGTGTGAAAGTTATAATTGCGCATTTCGCTACACCGAGAGTGGAAGAAGAAAGCTTTTCAATGGCATCTGTCCATGGTGCTGAAAGGCGCACGACCACACAACACACATTGCCTCCCCCTCCCATTTCCGGCACAGCACAACCAGGGAGGAGGGCTAGTAGAGGGGGGACTACACTTCTGGCAAGCAAGTATGTCTCCTGTTATACAAATAATATGTTAGTATGCGGACCCAGATTGCCATGACGTGGCAGGTGGGCACACAAAATTTTACCAAGATGTGCACTAAGAACCCCCGCACTATTATACATAGCAGCAACGTCTATACATAGATATATATATATTCTATAGAATGTAAGTTAGCTTCTATGCTCTACTTGGATCTGTATGCACCCTCACGGCACCTGTTTACTATATGTTAGAGAAGGTGCGCAGTAAAGTTTGGCTTTTTTTTGCTTCTGGCAAGCGTAGAGTTAACTTTGTCAGGCCGAGAAAAGAGAGTGAAAGTGTCTCCGTAAAGAGAGGAGGAGGATAAAAAGTGCTCAATGAATCGGCTGCCGCAGCAATCTGCAACAAAGAGCACTTCCAACACCCATCTGCTGCTGAGCCACTCATGTCATAAACACCAGCCCCCCCCTACACCTTCTCTAATCAAAGTCACTAAAAGAGTGCACGTTTTTTACACCTTCCTAAAACATGTCGACCAACTCAAAATGGACGCCTAGGAAAAAAGAAAAGCAATGTAACTAGTAGTCCTGTGTGTGTGGTTCTAGAAAAGATGGTGCACACGGTGAACTCAACAACCTTGACGGGGCTCAACTGGAATCCCACACTTTTGTAGGGTGTTGTGCGAGTCTATACGACCAACGCGAGTCTACATCATGTTACTGATGTGTCATTGAGAGATGTGTCATAATTCATCTTGGGTGGACTCTTGCAGTAAGAACTTCTTCTTCCCCTACTAAAGCTGGCACCGAGGACATCATGCAGAAGGAGAAACTGTAGACAACAACCATCTAAAAGAGTTCTGGTGGTCCAAATGCAAGAGATGGGAGTCAAAACCCTCCCTCGGTGAAAGTCGAAAGATGTTAATGATGGGGAGAAAGAGAAGTGATGGATGGATCTCAATGAGTATTTCCTACCTCTTTCCTGTAAATATCCATGGAAAAAGAACTAAGGTGAGTCTACTCCTTTCCATGGCCATGATCCCACCATGATGCCAAGCTGATAAAGTTTGTCATCCTTGCCGTGCACAGCTGTACTCCATCACAACACAAGCAATCCAAGAAGCACAACCATAGGAAACCAGAGGATAGAATATAAAAACACAAAAAAATCTAAAAAAAAAAAAAAACAAGCGCATTTACCTGTGGATCTTGCTTCATCCGTGCAAGTAGTTTATAAGGAGGTAAGGAAAATATGGAATCTATGGTTCCTTGCGCAAACTAAGTATATCCAGAAAGAAAAAAAAGAAGAAGAAGTGTCACAGGAGGAGGAGGAAGGAGAAAGTGTTTCAAGTTTGATGGAAATGGGGAGGAACAAAGAACCAAGTAAACACACAGTGAGTGTGCAAGGCAGTTTCCCCCAAGCCAGCTCATAAATATTCAGGTCTCGTCCTAATCTCCACGCAGCAGCACCGCATTACTTCCAAATCCTTGTTGCTTGCTCTAGCAAAAGACAAGAGAGGGAGGGGGCAGGGAAAGAGGAGGGAGGGGAGGAAGAAGTAGTGAGAGAGGGAGGAGAAAAAGGGAAAGGGGGGAGAGTGGGGAGAATGGGAGGGGGATGTGGGAGAAGAGAGAAAGAAGGGGAAGGGTAGGGAGAAGGAGGGGAAGAGTGGGGAGAGGAGAAGGGAGTGCAAGAAGGGGGAGAAAAGTGAAAGTGGCTGCTGGTGAGTATTAGTGATGAGAAGAGAAGGTGATGCAGGGAGAGTTGATACATGAAGTTCTTAGAGGAGACTGGAGGAATATAGAAGTATGAGGCCAGGAGGACAGATGGCAAAGAGTCAATATGATAAGGTTGGAAAGTAAAAGTGATGCAAGCAAATATACTCTGAGCAAGGAAGGGGAGGGGGCCAAGAGGGAACGCTACATTGTATTAAGGGGAATGTCGACTTGGAGCGCATTGAATAAAAGAAAGGGAGGAAGGAAGGAAGGAAGGAAGGAAGGAAGAGAAAGAAAGAAAGAAAGAAAGAGAGAGAGAAAGAAAGAAAGAAAGAAAGAAAGAAAGAAAGAAAGAAAGAAAGAAAGAAAGAAAGAAAGAAAGAAAGAAAGAAAGAAAGAAAGAAAGAGAAGAGAGATAAGGGCAGAGTAAGGAAAATGGGTGTAATAAGTGGTGGGTGGATAGAAAAAAGATTGGAGAGAAAAAAAGATGGACAGAAGGAAGGAAAACAAATAGAAAGGAGCGGGGAAAGAAAGATGTGAGGGAATAAAAAAAATAGAAGGAAGTGAAGAGAAAGAAAGAGGGGAAGGAAAGAAGGAAATAAGGAAGGAAGGAAGGGGAAAAGAAAGAGGGAATAAAAAAAATAGAAGAAAGTGAAGATGAAAGAAAAAAGAAAAAAAAAGAGAATCAAAAAGCATAAGAAAGAAAAGATAGAGGTGGAGTGAGGAAAAGTGTAAAGCAAAAAGTGGTGGGGGATAAAAGTGGATGATTATTAAGTCAAATAGAAGACAAGACAAACAAAATAAAAAAGGAATATGACATACGGAGGAAAGAAGGAACCAAGTAAACAGTAGTATGGATTTGACTGACTAGAAAAGGGCAGTGGGAAGAGGGGGAGGGGGACTAGAGAGAAGAGAGGGAGGGGAGTGAGGAGAAGGGAAGGGGGTAAAGATGGAGGAGTAAGAAGAGAAATAGCATAAGAGGAGAATAGTTGTGGTGAAGGACACATGAAGACTGGAGAAGCACAGGAGGAAAATATGGAATATGGTACAAGGACAGATGGGAGAGCATGAGTGATAAGATGGAAAGTAAACAGGATGCATTCACACAGTCTATAAATAAGGAGGGAGAGAAAACTGAATTATAAGAGGTCTATAGTAATAATAAGAGAAGAAAGAAAGAAAGAAAGAAAGAAAGAAAGAAAGAAAGAAAGAAAGAAAGAAAAAGAAAGAAAGAAAAAGAAAGAAAGAAAGAAAGAAGGAAAGAAAGAAAGAGCATAAGAACTAAAGAAGGAAAGAAAGGAAAGAAGAAAGGTAGAGTAAGGAAAAGGGTAGCAATAAGTTGTGGGTGGATAGAAAAACAGATTAGAAAGAAAAAAGATGTACGGACGGAAGGAAGGAAGGAAGGAAGGGGGAAAAGAAAGCACGTGAGGAAATAAAAAAATAGAAGAAAGTGAAGAAGGAAAGAAAGAGAAAGAAAGAAAGAAAGAAAGAAAGAAAGAAAGAAAGAAAGAAAGAAAGAAAGAAAGAAAGAAAGAAAGAAAGAAAGAAAAAATAAATGAAGAGCATTAGAACGAAAAAAAGAAAGAAAGAAAGAAAGAAAGAAAAAGAAAGAGAAAAGAAATAAAGAGCATAAGAACGAAAAGGAAAGAAGGAAGGAAGGAAAGCGAAGGAGAGGAAGTGCAGTGAGTGTTAGAGAAGTAGAACTCAGTTAGGTCTTAGAGTCTTAGATGGCATTTAGAAGAAGTGAAGTCGGAGTAGAGCGATACATTTTTAGAATATGAACCACGTACAGACGAGAGAGCAGAAATGTAACTTGAAGCTCCTGGGCCCTAATGCAAAAGATCCCCCACCTGCCATATGCCATTTATAATACTGGTGTCTTCTGGTGGACCATGCCCGGGTGTAACTTCTGTACCCCATTAGCTGCACCTCTGCAAGAGAGACATAAGAATTAGGGAGAAGGGAAGAGAGGGTAAGGAGAAAGTGAGACTAGAAAAGTGGGGGGAAAGGTGAGGGGAAATAATAGGGGGAGAGTCCGTGACGATGAGCACTAATATGGAAGCAAGATGAAGCCGGGAAATCTCTGTATGAAATTTGACTAGAGTAACACACAGGGAATTAAGAAGTATTGTTCAAGGAGGAAAAAGGAAGTGAATAAATATGATGGAGTAGAAAGGAATAGATGGAAAGTAAAAGTGATGCATAGACACTTACCCTGACTAAACTCCACATTGATGTAGATGAATACTATAGGGAGTGTTTACCTAGAACTGCACTGAATACGAGAGGAAAAGAAGTGCATTAAAGTAATATATTCACTAAACGAAAAGAGGTAGACACGAACGAGGGTAAAAATGAGCAGGTAGATGAGGATAGGAAGAAAATAAAGTTAAGAGATATATTACGGGAGACCTACCAGAAGATACATAGAAGAGGCCCTTTAATGTACATTAAAAATATGAAACCCCCTTTTTGATATCTTACTTCTATGCGGAGATATGACGGTTGGAAATTACAGGCCCAAAGCCTGGGGCTGCACTACTGAAACATTCTTCTGATGGCATTTCCTGTTCCGATTTCTGTTAGTTCTGCCTGCTCACAGAGACATGGTAAGGATTCAACCACATCCACATTAATATCTACATCCTAACTGGCTTGAATAGTAGTAGTTGTCTGTACATATATGTAAATATTGATGTGAATGGTGATTTGGATCCCCACAAGGGCTTGATCTACACTTAAGGTGCTTTTATACATTTCTTCTGGTAGGTCTACTTGAAAGAGGGTGGAATTGAGGAGAAGGTACATTTAAGTGGGGGTAGGAAAAAAGACGGGGCAAATGGATAACTATTAAAGACGATAAGGGCTCATTCACACGAGAGTGAATCTCCTCCATGTGCTGTGCATTGAAACAACGCACAACACACAGCGCCATTTATTTCAATGGGGCTAGTCACACACGCGTGAGTTTTCTGGCAGCGAGTGTCCGTTGCGTGAAACTCACTGCATGTTCTATATTGGTGCGTTTTCACTCACCTAGTCGCCCATTGAAGTCAATGGGTGCGTGAAAACCACGGACAGCACAGTGTGCTGTCCGTGTTTTACGCATCAATTACATTGAAAAAAAGAAGTGCTTGCGAGTGCGTGAAAAACACATGTTACCCGCAAAGCACACTGATGCATAACGCAACGCACACGGACAGATTTACACGCGTTTTTTACGCGCGTAAATCTGTCACGCTCGTGTGAATGTAGCCAAAAGCTTTCTAGTCTGGGGTCTCAAATCTACTAAAGTTCGAGTGACGCCAAACATAAGCTGTGACTCAAGTTTTACTCAATGTATACCAAGAAATATCGGAGGATGAGCCTAGTGGAGTAGAGGAATGGTTCAGATCCAACCAGGGCAACATCTACAAGGAGTTCGTATGTTCTTCCCATGTTCAGGTGGGGATTTCTCCTAGACCTTTCGGGGGTTGTTCTACACTAAAAACATAGCAAAGGGCAGCATGTTATTGACATGGGTTTCCTTCAGGTTCCCCGATTTCCTCCCATACTCCTAAAATATACTGGTAGGCTAATTGGTTTCCCATGACCGTAATGCGTACGTCTGAGATCGGGAAATTAGATTGTGAGCCCTAATGGGTGTACAGCGCTGAGGAATATGTGGGTGCAGCATACATAATGAGAAATAAGATAATGCTGGTTGATTAACCATCTTGTTTTTAAATTATCCATACTGTATGTATAGGATAAGCGGCCAAATAGGTAAACTAGAATGTGAGTGCCATTAAGGACAAGGTCCGATGTGAATGGTGGAAAAGATGGTGGCCATGGGGACTGATCCATATTCAGTTCCAATTGAGATCAGAAAAGACCTACCAGAAGAACATATAAAAAGGTCTTTTATTGTACGTTAAGTCTGTGAAAACTATTTTTGAATATCATTCCTCTACGTTGAGATAAGATCATTTGAAGTTACAGGCCCGAAGCCTGTGCTGTAAAACTGCTCGGTTCTGATGACATCATATTTCCTGAAGTTTTGTCAAGGAGATGTATTGATCTGAAACACCAAATATTTCCATTTCCCCACATATACACTCATAACTGATGCTATTCCCGGAAGATAGGAAGCACACTTGGCAACTTTTTTAAATGGCCTTCAAAAAGATTTAAGTACTGTGTCGTGCGAAGTGTGCTGCACTTTTGTTTCCATAAGCCACGCCCCTTTGGCAGACCTTGCCATTTTTTTACAGGCCCCACCCCTTTCAAAGGGACTACTTTTCCCTTATACAGAACCCAGACCAGACTATCCGCTATACAGACTATCCACTATACAGACCCCCCAGACCAGATTATTATCTCCTTATACAGACCCCATACCAGACTACTATCCCCTATACAGACTCTATACCAGACTACAATCCCCTTGAACGGACCACAGATCACAATACTAACCCCTATACAGACTCCAGACCAGATTATTATCTTCTTATACAGACTATACCAGACTACAATCCCCTTGAACGGACCCCAGATCACAATACTAACCCCTATACAGACTCCAGACCAGACTATCATCCCCTTATACAGACCCCATACCAGACTACTATCCCCTATACAGACTCCACACCAGACTACTATCACCTTATACAGACCCCAGACCACAATACTAACCTCTATACAGACCCCAGACCAGGCTATCCCCTATATAGACCCCAGACTAGATATATATCCCTTATACAGACCAAAGACCAGATCACTATCCCCTTACAGACCCAGACCAGACTACTATCCTCTATAAAGACCCCAGATCAGTCTGTCCCTGATACAGACCCCAGACAATACTACCCCCTATACAGACCCCCACCCCCCCAAAGCAGATTATCCTCTTTACAGACCCCAGTTTCGACAACTATTTCCTATACTGATCCCAGATCAGGCTATTCTCTTATAGAGAACCCAGACCAGAATATCCTCTATACTGACCCCAGACGGATACTCACCTCTCCCCTTTTATACTTTACTCTGCAGAATGTGTGGATAACAAACATACCTTAAAGGCTCTATAGGTTGTACTGTCTCTTTAAGTGATGCCATATACCATGTGTTAACATGTTTTTCCCGAGGAAGACATTATGTTGCAACATGTGCATATTTGACATTATATGCCCGCTTCGTAATTTGTATTGTGGGTTACAGGCAGATATTACTGGCTACTGTGACTTTAAATTGTTTGGCGCCAGGAGAAAGAGCCCGGATGACATCTTGTTTAGGATGTCTGCTGGGCCATAATAGCGCCACTGCTCAACACATAAATGGCGGCTGTACCGCCTATAAGAGTTTAGTGCGCAGGCATAGCCCATATAGAGAACAGGCTTCTGTAATCTGTTTTTGCTGCCCAGCGGCAAAAGCAAGAGCCCTGAGTTTAAGTAGGTCCAGGAGCATCGGTGGGTGACGGGCAGGAGCCTCCCAGCATGCGTGTCGGTGAGTATTGTTGGATGACGGGCAACAGGGCCGGCCTTTGGGGTGTGCGAACTGTGACAGGGCGCATTACTCCCGCAGGTCAAAGAGGGCGCTGCGCTGGCTCCCTTCCCCTGCTTGTGTTTCTGAAGTGCCGGAGCGCGGCGAATCTGCAGCTGCCTTTCCACCCCGGTCGTTCCTTCTCAGCAGTGGCGTTACTACTGCTGAGGTGGCCCGTGCCACCCGCCGGGATGGGCCCCCCCCATGCCCTGTGGCACCGCTAGCAGGCGCTATGGCTGCTAAAGCGGTAGCGACGCCATATTTAATAGTATCTGCATCCTTAGGACGCAGATACTATGAAACACTATGGCAGAACAGAGAGGTATCTCCCTGCTCTGCCATTTACTAGGCTACAGGGCTATCAGGCGCAGGGACAGGATACCTGCGCAGGCCGGCGTGATGACGTCACTGGATCACGAAGCAAAGATCCCGTTGTGGAGCAGCTCTGTTCATCGTGGGAACAGGGCCTAGGTGAGTAAAAATTTTTTGTTTTATTTGTTTGAGGGGCTGTAGGGAACTATGTACGATGGGGAGGTGGGGGGCTTTATGGCATTATCTACAAGGGGGAGGTGGGGGCTTTATGGCATTATCTACAAGGGGGAGGAGGGGGGCTGTATGGCACTATCTACAAGGGGAGGTGGGGGGTTGTATGGCACTATCTACAAGGGGAGGTGGGGGGTTATATGGCACTATGTACAAGGGGGAGATGGGAGGTTGTATGGCACTATCTACAAGGGGGAGGTGGGGGGCTGTATGGTACTGTCTCTATAGCATTTTTGACTTGTCTGCCTGTTGGGAACTGGTGTCTACCAACCCATTTAGTAAGCATGGCCGTTCTTTGTGTTTTTTTTGAGTATATCTATGTCCCCCTTTTTTCTGTGTATTGCTTTTATGTAGAGAATGAAAAGTTCTAGGGTAGGGACTTGCAAGACGGGGAGGACACTTTACTGTATACACTTTTTTCAGGATGCAGCCAGGTCTTATAATGTTGGGAGAGTTTAGTGTGCCATTGTCTGGTGTGGCGTCCTTTGCAGCCCGCCCGATCTAATAGTATGGGCGTGACTAATAGGCTGTGATCCGGCAAGATATGCTGCACCTTGCAACTGGCACATTATTTGAAGCTTTGGTTGTGTGCAGTGATAACACTGAGCAGCCGCTCCCCTCAAGACTAGCGGGAGTGGATATTACTATTTAATGCACCTAAACCCTCTCCCTCTGTAGAATTTTTTTACTTGTCTGCGTCCTGTTGGGAACTGGTGTCTACCAAACCCATTTCGTAAGTATTGGCCTGTTTTGTGTTTTTTTGAGTATATCTATGTCTCCTTTTTTTGTGTGTATTGCATTATACTTTGTGGGCACACTTACGGGGCGCAATACTGTTTTCTTAAAGGAGTTATAATATATTATATTATTAAATCTTATTATTATACTGTATGGGGAAGCTATGGTGGCATTATACCGTATGGGGGGCACTAAAGTGGCATTATACTGTGTAGGCGTACTAAACGGGCATTATACTGTGGGGGGGCAATATACTGTGTGGGGCACTTAGGGGACATTATACTGTGTGGGGGAATTTTACTTTTTAA
The DNA here is from genome assembly GCF_050947455.1 of Rhinoderma darwinii. Taxonomy (NCBI): domain Eukaryota; kingdom Metazoa; phylum Chordata; class Amphibia; order Anura; family Rhinodermatidae; genus Rhinoderma; species Rhinoderma darwinii. Next base: position 13,503,158 of record NC_134689.1, on the reverse strand, counting down.
TGGGGCATCTTTTTTATGATGAGGGATGGCGCCATCTATCCTAAGGCTGGCCCTGACGGGCAAGAGCCTTACCATGCATGACAGTGAGTATCGATAGGTGAACGGTAAGCAGCCCCACTGCAGAAACAAGAAATAAAGCAGCACTAGAGGCCTAGCAAAAGGCCTGCAATTTGGAGAGGAGTCCGCAGGGAGGAATGCCCAAAACGTTGTCCTATTGAGTGGTGAGCCAGCCATTATTGCCTGAACCAAAAGTTAAACCGGTTTGAAAGAGACTGTGCCACTCGCTTGTTTTGCTGAGAAGTGTTGTGTGCTGCTGGCTGGTGGCCATGTGTGAGAGACAGGTCCGATTCCCATCTGCACCGGAGACTCCATAAGGGGGACCTATTGTAGATTATGTAATTTTTGCAGAATGCACCCCTATTTTGCCCAAAAAAAAATGATGGAAACCCGACGGAACTCATTAAAGTCAACGGGTTCTATCTGGCACCGTTGATTTCTGTCACTCGACAGTTTCGGCCCTTCTGTTTTTCAGAAGAACCCGGAACGCAGATGTGAACAGAACCTAAAACCGGTCGTATTAAAGAGACTTTGTTTTATCATCATCCTGATTATCATTCCATCTTTCCGTGACGGCCTTCACACATTGGCCCTACAAAACCTTGTCCTTTCATTACAATGCTAGGGTCAGCGTCAGGACGTTCTTTGTGGTGGCACCTGGGAGTGCAGAGGAGTGCAGGAACGGGAAGAGGTGAGTAAATTTGGTGTCCAGGAGACTGGCCTTCTCATCCGGGAGATGCTCCCCGTTCCTGGGAGTCTCCCGGACGTTTTGGGAGCGTTAATGTAGGAAGTATTTGATTACTTCAATTCACACAAGGTCCCCCATTCCCACTGTTCTGACGCAGATAACACAATATGCAGGGGCGTACACAGATAATGGAGGGCCCCTGAGCTAAGGGCCCCTGAGCTAAGGGCCCCTTGCTTGCAGCATACTTGCAAATCTCAAATTTAAAACAAACGATGGCTGTAAAACTTTTTGCTGTTAACTCTCTGGAAAATGGCCAGATGGTCTTAATTTCCTCTGCAGTGACGAGTAACATCCCCGGTTGTCTAAGGATGGGAAGAAGTTAATGGTAACATCCCTGGTGGTCTCTAGGGCAGTGAAATTATTTAAGTGGTTTTCCAGTTTGAAAAAATTGATGACCTATCCTCAGGATTGGTGGGGACCTGACTCTCGGAACAACCTCTGATCAGCTGTCTTGAAGGGGCTGCGGTGCTCGTGTGAGCGCTGCTTACCTTCATTACCATCACTGCTGTGATACACTTGTAGCGGTGGTTCACAGAATTACAGCCTGGTGGTCTAGGGCAATGAATAGATTAAAAGTAACATCCCTGGTGGTCTAGGGCAGTAAAAAGATTAATAGTAACATCTCTGGTGTGCTAGGGTAGTGATCATATTATTGGTAACATCCCTGGTGGTCTGTCACGTAGGGTGCGTGGACCCACTAGGCCGTACCGCCTTAATGGTATGGCAGCTGGCCAACAGGACACAGGTCAAAGTCTATAGTTCATATAGGTGTACCTGTGGTAGCTTCAGACAGTAGCAAGACAGGCTCGAATGGGACTTTGGCAGCAGGCAGGCACAAGGCGTGGTGTAACAAGACAGGCGTAGTACTCAGTGCAGCACAACTCCAACTCTATACGGCACTTGGACCAGGATAACACGGGATACAGGTTACAGGTAGCAGCAATAGGAACACTGGGAACTGGAAGACACTTAAGGAACCATTTGCAAAGACGAACATAGGTAGAGACAACAACGCTCAGGCAATGCAGAAAGGGGCAGAGCCCTTCTTATAGTCCAGGGTGCTCATGGGCCAATTATGGGTATCTGATTCAGGTGTGTACGCTGGCCCTTTAAAAGCGGGCACAAGCTTTCGCGCGCACCCTACGGAACACAGCAGAGAAAAGCGGAAGTGAGCGCTGGCATCTCCTGAGGAGGAGATGCAGGCCAGCGCTCACTGATCCATGGCTGCGGGGGTCAGGAGGTGAGTAAACCTGACGGCACGTGGCCATGGGTGTTACATTGTCTAGGGTAGTGATCAGATTATTGGTAACATCCCTGATTGTCTAGGGCAGTGAATATATTAATGGGAACATCCCTGGTTGTCTAGGGTAGTGAATAAATTAATGGTATATCCCTGGAGGTCTAGGGCAGTAAATAAATTGATGGTAACATCCCTGGTGGTCTAGGGCAGTGAATAGATTAATGGTAACATCCATGGCGGTGTCTAGGGCAATGAAAAGATTAGTGGTAACATCCCTCTGGGTCTAGAACAATGAATAGATTATTGGTAACATCCATGGTGGTCTAGGGCAGTGAATAAATTAATGGTAACATCTAGGGCAGTGAATAGATTAGTGGTAACATCTCTGGTGGTCTCTAGGGCAGTGAAAAGATTAGTGGTAACATCTCTGGTGGTCGCTAGGGCAGTGAGTAGATTAGTGGTAACATCCCTGGTGGTCTAGGGCAGTAAATAGATTAATAGTAACATCTCTGGTGGTCTCTAGGGCAGTGAGTAGATTAGTGGTAACATCCCTGGTGGTCTAGGGCAGTGAATAAATGAATGGTAGCACCCATGGTGGTCTCTAGGGCAGTGAATAGATGAATGGGAACAACTCTGGTGGTCTCTAGGGCAGTGAATAAATGAATGGTACATCCCTGGTGGTCTAGGGCAGTGAATAGATTATTGGTAACATCCCTGGTGGTCTCTAGGGCAGTGAATAAATTAATGGTACATCCCTCGTGGTCTAGGGCAGTAAATAGATTGATTGTAACATCCCTGGTGGGCTAGGGCAGTGAATAGATTAATGTCAACATCCCTGGTGGTCTCTAGGGCAGTTAATAAATTATTGGTAACATCCCTGGTGGTCTGGGGCAGTGAATAGAATAATGGTAACATTCCTGGTGAATGAATAGATTAAAGGTAACATTCCTGGTGGTCTTGGGCAATGAATAGATTGATGGTAACATCTGTGGTGGTTTCTAGGGAAGCAAAGGGCTGAATAATAATATCCCTGGTGGTCTTGGACTGTGTAGAGAAGGTAATTAACTCTGTGAAGGCATTAACTTCCTGTATTGAAAGGGTAACTAAACTTTTAAAAAACTTTTGACATGTCATAGTGACATGTTAGAAGTTTTGATTGGTGGGGGTCCGAGCACTGAGACCCCCACCGGTTGCTAAAACAAAGCGGGAGAAGGGCTTGGGTGAGCACTGAGCTGCTTTGTTTCTGATTGCCTTTCCTCGAGCAGTGTACGGGCTCATAGACTTTCTATTGAGCCCATACAACCACTCCGAGGAAAACCGATCAGAAACTAAGTGGCACGTGGTCCAAAAACGGTCCAAAGTACACCAACCGAGAGGTGGTATAAAGTTAGACAGCAGTGTCTGAAGGTGCGCCAAATTTATCATCCAGCCTGAGCAACTGTGATAAATTTGTTGCACCACAGCAGCGAAAGGGAAACGGAACCATGGCCGATCATTTCTGTGCCTTCATTGCAGCGATCAGTGGGGGTCTCAGCACCCTCACCCATACTGATCAAAATTTATGGCCGGTCTCTATGACATGTCAGAAGTTTATTAAATTGATAATAAAGTGAGCAGATATTGTGAAAACATGATCACGTTCCTATGTCTTTATGCCATGAACATAGAGTTGATTTTACCAGCTGGTGTTCTCTGGTATCAGCTCTGTTTAATCTATCATTATTAGCCATTTCGATCTATGATTACAATCTATTATTCCCTGTTATCAGACATTCAGGCTAGGGACCTGCAGACTGTAGTGTTTTTCAATGTGATGACTGACAGGACACCTTTACCTACAGATGTGAGGATGATAGTTTCTGCCTCTGCTATAATAACTGTGGGTTTAGTGACTCCGGCCACAAAACTTACATTTCATGGATGTCCCTATTGTTAGAACTGCTCATGAACGCAGTGTGGCCTGTACCAACTGGATCAGATTAGATAGAAATAGCCGGGAAGAGACGTTCTGTTTCCCCTTTAATGTCCTTTTTATCAAATCTGCAGTAGTTCTAAAATGAAGGCCCTGTTCACACAGAGTTTTTTTGCAGGCAGAAAAAAATCTGCCTCAGAATTCCTTCAGGAATTTTGAGGCAGACTTTGAACTACCTGCACATATTTTTCCAAATTTTTTCACTGCGTTTTTCGCCCGCAGCCACTGAAGCTGATGCGAGGACTGTGGGCAAAAAATGATGCAAAAAACGCTCAGAAACGAGCGGCACAGGTTTTCTATGCCTCCCATTGTTTTCAATGGGAGGTCAGAGGCGGAAACCGCTGCAGAAGCCACCCGGGAAAAAAACACCTCTGCTTCCCATTGAAATAGATGGGGGGTGATTTTGGATGTTTTTTGGTGCTGATTCCGACGTCAAAATATTCAGATGAATGGGTCAAATCAGCCGTGAAAAATGTTCGTTATTCACGGCCGATTTGCACCCGTACGGGACTCGTTTTCACGGATTCCTCATAGACTTGAGACTATTGAAGGCCGCGTGAACAGCCCCATAGAAAATACATGCAGCCGTGTGATGGACAACCTTCCCGCTCCTTGACGTACTATTACGTCATGGCAGCTGTATCGTTCGCGCTCCATGCCGTAATAGTACGTCTCGGGAGTAACGGCCGTTTCGGCCGTCCTCCCGACACATACAGGAGCTGTGACGCTGCTGTCTTGTTCAGCAGCTGTCACAGCTCCTACAGCGGGGACCGATCGCTGTGTTCCCGCTGATTAACCCCTTAAAAGCCGCGTTCTATAGAGATCGCAGCTTTTTAGGGGTTAAGCTGCCATCGCCGGCCTGCTACGCGATAGCGGCCGGCGATGGTGACTATGGCAACCGGACACCAAACAATGGCGTCCGGCTATGCCATAGACGGAAGCCTAGTGGGTCCTGACAACGTCAGGACCCACTATGCTTGCTGTCAGTGAGTAGCTGACAGTTCTAATACACTGCACTACGCATGTAGTGCAGTGTATTAGAATAGCGATCAGAGCCTCCTGCCCTCATGTCCCCTAGTGGGACAAAGTAATAAAGTAAAAAAAAAGTTAAAAAAAGATGTGTAAAAATAAGAAAATAAAAGTTTTAAAAGTAATAAAAGTAAAAGTCCCACTTTTTCCCTTATCAGGCCTTTATTATTAATAAAAATATATAAACAAACAAATAAACTATACATAATTGGTATCGCCGCGTCCGTAACGGCCTGAACTACAAAATTATTTTGTTATTTATCCTGCACGGTGAACGCCGTAAAAAAAATATTAATAAACCGTACCACAATCACAATTGTTTGGTCACTTCACCTCCCAAAAAATGGAATAAAAAGAGATCAAAAAGTCGCATGTACCTAAAAATGGTACTGATGGAAAATACAGTTCGTTACGCAAAAAATAAGTCCTCGCACGGCTTTATTGATTGAAAAATAAAAACGTTATGGCTCTTAGAATAAGGCAACACAAAAAGTGAATGATTGTTTACAAAACGTATTTTATTGTGCAAACGCCATAAGACATAAAAAAAAACTATAAACATCTGGTATCGCCGTGATCGTATCGCCCCGCAGAATAAAGTTAATATATCATTTATAGCGCACGGTGAACGCTGTAAAAAAAAAAGGATACAAAAACAATAGTAGAATTGCTGTTTATTAGTCACCACGCCACCTAAAAATGGAATAAAAACTGATCAAAAAGCCGCATGCACCCCATGAAAACTACAATGGATTCCTCAAGGGGTCTAGTTTCCAAATTGGGGTCACTTTTGGGGGGTTTCCAATGTTTTGGCACCACAAGACCTCTTCAAACCGGACATGGTGCCTAATAAAAAAGAGGGCTCAAAATCCGCTAGGTGCTCCTTTGCTTCGGAGGCCGGTGCTTCAGTCCATTACCGCCCGAGGGCAACATGTGGGATATTTCTCTAAACGGCAGAATCTGGGCAATAAGTATTGAGTTGCGTTTCTCTGATAAATCCTTTTGTGTTATAAAAAAAATGGTATAAAAAGAGTAAATTTCACCTCTACTTTGCTCTAAATTTCTGTGAAACACCTAAAGGGTTCATAAACTTTCTAAATGCTGTTGTGAATACTTTGAGGGGTCTAGTTTCTAAAATGGGGTGTTTGATAGGGGTTTCTAATATATGGGCCCCTCAAAGAAACTTCAGAAATGAACTGGAACCTAAAAAAATAAATAAATGAGGCAATACTTCGCTTCTTACATTATACTGATAATGAGCCGTGCCCACTCCGAGATGACCCCAGTTTTGACCGTTTGTATAAACGGAGACCCCTATTAGACCGTTCCAGTGCCCTGTTTTCCCAAGCATACACCCCCGAGAAGTGTTTTTCTATTGATGAGTCCCTGGTACATTTTAAAGGGAGGGTTCAATTCCGCCAGTACCTGCCAGGTAAGAGGGCAAGGTATGGCGTGAAGATGTATAAGCTGCGAGAGTGCATCAGGGTATACCTACAGGTTTAGGATATATGAAGGAAAGGCCACCCCCAAACCAGACTGCATCCTGGACTACAATAGGTACATGGGAGGGATGGACTTGTCAAATCAAGTCCTGAAGCCCTACAGCGCCATGCGGTGAGGTATAAGAAGCTGGCCGGGCACATCATACAGATGGCTTTGTACAATGCGTATGTGCTACGTCGATGTGCAGGCCAGAGGGGAACTTTCCTGGAATTTCAAGATCTAATCTTTAGGGACCAGGAAGGGGGGGCGCATCGTACCAGGGCAACACTTTCCAGGAGAAGGTCCCCAAACCGGTGGAAAGGGAAAGAGTCAAAAGAGGTGCAGAGTCTGCTATAAGAGGGGGATAAGGAAGAACACAATATACCAATGTGACACGTGTCCCGAAAAACCAGGGCTCTGTATAAAAGATTGTTTTAAAATGTATCATACATCCCTTGATTTTCAATTTACCCTGATGCACTCCGCACAGCTTACCCCCCTCATCTTTCCCTTCTGAGCCCTGCCGTATGCCCAGGCAGCTGATAACAGCCACATGTAGGGTATTGTCGTACCCAGGAGAACCCACATTACAATTTAAGGGGTGTATATCTCCGGTGGCGCATGCTGGGCACACTATATTGGACACTGAAATGGCATATACATATATAAAATTGCAAATCTCACACTGCACCATCTGCTGCGCATTATCTTTTACACAGTACCTGTGGGGTCAAAATGCTCACTACACCTCTAGATGAATGTCTTAAGGGGTGTAGTTTTTAAAATGGGGTCACTTCTCGGGGGTTTCAACTGTACTGGTACCTCAGGGGCTTCTGCACACATGACTTAGCACCAGAAAAGCTCCAGTAGGCCAAATGGTGGTCCTTTCCTTCTGAGCCCTCCCATGGGCCCAAAGGGCAGTTTATCACCACAAATGGGGTATTGCCGCACTAAGGACAAATTGGGCAACAAAATGGGGTATGTTGTTCCTTGTGAAAATAAGAAATTTTGATCAAAAATGACATCTTATTGGAAAAAATATCATTTTTTTCATTTCACAGCCCAATTCAAATAGGTGCTGTGAAAAAACTGTGCGGTCAAAATGATAACAAAAACCATAAATGAATTCCTTGAGGGGTGTAGTTTCCAAAATGGGGTCACTTCTGGTGGGTTTCCATTGCTTTGATACCTCTGGGGCTCTGCAAATGCAACATGGCACCCGAAAACCAATCCAGCAAAATCTGGACTCCAACAAACACATAGCGCTCCTTTCCGTCTGAGCCCTCCCATGGGCCCAAACGGCAGTTTATCACCACAAATGGGGTATTGCCGCACTAAGGACAAATTGGGCAACAAAATGGGGTATGTTGTTCCCTGTGAAAATAAGAAATTTTGATCAAAAATGACATCTTATTGGAAAAAATATCATTTTTTTCATTTCACAGCCCAATTCAAATAGGTGCTGTGAAAAAACTGTGCGGTCAAAATGATAACAAAAACCATAAATGAATTCCTTGAGGGGTGTAGTTTCCAAAATGGGGTCACTTCTGGTGGGTTTCCATTGCTTTGATACCTCTGGGGCTCTGCAAATGCAACATGGCACCCGAAAACCAATCCAGCAAAATCTGGACTCCAACAAACACATAGCGCTCCTTTCCGTCTGAGCCCTCCCATGGGCCCAAACGGCAGTTTATCACCACAAATGGGGTATTGCCGCACTAAGGACAAATTGGGCAACAAAATGGGGTATGTTGTTCCCTGTGAAAATAAGAAATTTTGATCAAAAATGACATCTTATTGGAAAAAATATAATTTTTTTCATTTCACAGCCCAATTCAAATAGGTGCTGTGAAAAACCTGTGCGGTCAAAATGATAACAAAAACCATAAATGAATTCCTTGAGGGGTGTAGTTTCCAAAATGGGGTCACTTCTGGTGGGTTTCCATTGCTTTGATACCTCTGGGGCTCTGCAAATGCGACATGGCACCCGAAAACCAATCCAGCAAAATCTGGACTCCAACAAACACATAGCGCTCCTTTCCTTCTGAGCCCTCCCATGGGCCCAAACGGCAGTTTATCACCACAAATGGGGTATTGCCGCACTAAGGACAAATTGGGCAACAAAATGGGGTATGTTGTTCCCTGTGAAAATAAGAAAATTTGATCAAAAATGACATTTTATTGGAAAAAATATCATTTTTTTCATTTCACAGCCCAATTCAAATAGGTGCTGTGAAAAAACTGTGCGGTCAAAATGATAACAAAAACCATAAATGAATTCCTTGAGGGGTGTAATTTCCAAAATGGGGTCACTTCTGGTGGGTTTCCATTGTTTTGATACCTCAACGCCTCTTCAAACCTGGCATGCTGCCTAAAATATATTCTAATAAAAAAGAGGCCTCAAAATGCACTAGGTGCTTCTTTGCTTCTAGGGCTTGTGTTTTAGTCCACGAGCGCAGTAGGGCCACATGTGGGACATTTCTAAAAACTGCAGAATCTGGACAATACATATTTAGTAGTGTTTCTCTGGTAAAACCTTCTCTGTTACTAAAAAAAAATTGAATAAAATTGAAATTCAGCAGAAAAAATGAAATTTGCAAATTTAATTTCCACTTTGCTTTAATTCCTGTGAAATGCCTGAAGGGTTAAAAAACTTTCTATATGCTGTTTTGAATACTTTGAGGGGTCTAGTTTTTAAAATGGGGTGTTTTATGGGGGTTTCTAACACATAGTCCCCTCAAATCCACTTCAGAACTGAACTGGCACCTTCAAAAAAAGGCTTTTGAAATTTTCTTAAGAATATGAGAAATTGCTGTTTATGTTCTAAGCCTTGTAACGTCCAAGAAAAATAAAAGAATGTTCAAAAAACGATGCCAATCAAAAGTAGACATATGGGAAATGTGAACTAGTAACTATTTTGGGTGGTATAACCGTCTGTTTTTCAAGCAGATGCATTTAAATTCTGAAAAATGCTATTTTTTGTAAATTTTCTCTAAATTTTGCAATTTTTCACAAATAAAGACTGAATATATCGACCAAATTTTACCACGAACATGAAGCCCAAAGTGTCACGAGAAAACAATCTCAGAATCGCTTGGATAGGTTTAAGCATTCCGACGTTATTACCACATAAAGTGAAATATGTCAGATTTGAAAAATGGGCTCTGAGCCTTAAGGCCCAAACTAGGCTGCGTCCTTAAGGGGTTAAAAAAAAAACCGTCTTTCACACGGATGATTTCAACGTTCGTCTAAATAAACCCTAAGTGTAAGGGCTCATACACACAACAGTAGTGATGTACACGGCCCGGGGTTTGCGACTCGGATGGCCGTGGAGTGTCACCCGCGGGCCGCCCGCAAGTCGCGGGCCGTGCACATGGCAGTGTACATTCATTTCAATGAGTCTGGCCCGCAAAATGCGGCCTAAGGCCTCATTCACACGGCAGGGTTTCCCGTCCGGGTGCCGGCCGTTCATAAATCGGCCGGCACCCGGCTGCATTAGGAATGATAGACCCCTAATGGGGCTATTCACACGACCGATTTTTTGACGGCCGGAAAATCCGGCCGTCAAAAAATAGGACATGCTCTATCTTTGCCCGGACACCCGGCCGCCCGGCTCCCATAGAAGTCTATGGGGCCGGGTATTACACGGCCATCACCGGAATGTGTTCCGAGTGATGGCCGGGTTTCCCGGCGCTTGCGCTCTATCTCCTCCTCCTCACAGCGCAGAGTGCATGTGAGGAGGAGGAGTTGATGCCATTCTGACGAATGGCATCGCTGCACACTGTGTTGCAGGGCCGGGGTGTACAGCAGGTGGAGGGAGCGCTGCGCTGGCTCCCTTCCCCTGCTTGTTAAAAGCACCCTGGCTCGGCGACACCTTAGATGGCGCCGCTAGTAGCAGCAGCTGCTGCGGCTGCTACTACTGCAGCGACGCCACTATAGCAGAGCGGGGAGGTATCTCCCCGCTCTGCTATGTGCTAGCCGCACTTTAGCTCCTTGAAGGAGCGGAATCCCCGTGTGTTCGGGGATTCCGCTCCTGGACAGAGCGCTTGATGTCTCTGTCCATATCTGGGCAGTGACATCAGGGGAAACTCCTGAAGCGGAATCCCCGAACACATGGGGATTCCCCTTCAGGAGCTGCCGCTGATGTCACTGTCCGGATCTGCCCGGCCCGGCACGGATGCATAACTTTATGCAAACCGGCCGGGCAGAATGGCCGATTTTACCGGCCGGCACTCGGGCTCGGACCCGACCCGGTCGTGTGAATCCCGCCTAAGACATGTCCTATCTTTTTGCGGTCCAGGCTCCCGGGCAATGCACGGACCATGGAAACCACGGTCATGTGCATGGGCCCATAGAAATGAATAGGACCGCAATTCAGCCGCAGATTTGCCGGTGAATTTCGGCCGCAAAAACACGTTCGTGTGCATGGGGCCTTAGTACGAGAAAAGAAAAGATAAATATTACACAAATTTTTATGTCTATTGGTTCTGTTGGAAAAACAAAAAATAAATAAAATAAAACAAAACAAATAATATATAAAATATATAATAGTAATAAATAAATACAAATAATAAAGAATAAACATATATAATCATAAATGCAAAGAATACTCAATAAAGTATATCATAATAAATAAATAAAAAATGAATAACAATAGGTGGATGAATTTTACCATCTATACATTATCTGGCCAAAAGTATGTGGACACCTGACCATTACACCTGTATGAGCTTGTTGGACATGCCATTCTATAACCATCCGTTGTACTATGGAGTTGGGCCCCCTTTTGCGGCTATAAAAACTCCCATGTCTTTTTATGCCCTTCACTAGAAATAAGGGGCTAAACCCTGAAAATCATCCCCAGACCATTATCCCTTCTCAACCAAATGTTACAGTAGGCACAATGCATTCTGGTACAAATGGTAGCGCTCTCCTGACATGTGCCAAACCCGGATATCTCCATCGGGTGACCAGATAGTGAGACGTGATTCATCACTCCAGAAAACACGCATGGATTTGTGGCCGCGGCGACTCGACTAAATTATTTAACATTACAGCAATGTACGCATGCAGTGTGACAGCGATCTTTGGACGCGCGACTTGTGCTAAGTCGCCGTGTAGGCCTAGCCTTACTTAGAAGCCGACTGACCATATTCAGGGGGCTCCTTAACAAATAACGCAGATAGAACATTTTTATATAGTCTGTATTCAATCCAATTAAATTAAGTAAAAAATACATTCAGATGTAGCAGAGCTGAATTAGTCATCTCTGCATCCTGATAATATAGGTTTACCTGAAGTCCTATGTAATACCACAAATGACAAACTAAGCACACATGTTCACTGACACAATTTTTTCCCTAGGTCAAAAGTCATGTTGTATTATATGAGGAAATACTCCTGATACGAGATACCAGCCCGGAATTCATGAAAATAGGCAAAATTAACATTTTAACAAGTGAAGTCGTCCGGTGCCGCAGATCTATTTTTATTAAGGTATAAATTTTTTATCTGACTCCACTGACGGTCTGATTGCTTTGTTTAGCATAAGTTCATTATAGACGATCTCGAGTGCATTAAGCGACCCGGCTGCCAACTGTTTGTAAAGGTTCCTATTGTTCCCTCCTATATAATATCGCCCTGGTGAACAGAGCTCGGAGCTAATCATGTACAAAATGACTTTGCTTCCATTCTACAGGAAAAATCCATATTCTCGTCACTGCGATTTTAATCCGGATTTAATCATATTATTTTTGAACAGTTTTTTCAAAATGTTTTTGTTTTTCTGGTTTTCCTGAAATAGAGATAGGAAACCAATATAATACAATATACACTGAGTAGGTTATAGCCTCAAAGAAATGCATAAGAAAAATTCTTTAGTCCTTGATTTATATAACAAACGATAAAAATTAGGCCCCTTTCAGGAGCTGCTTGACACCATCACACTCCTAACCTCCCAGGACACATGGTCCTAGTGCCGTCAGCCAATTCTCATGGCTTCGGTACATGATTTGTCTGATTAGGAAATTATATCTCCTTGTACTGCTGCACAACTACATATGATTTAGCATTCGAGGCTCTGGGAAAGCTGGGTGACAATCCTGTGGGAACTGTGATGGCAGTAGTATTGCTTATCACCCAGCTTTTCCAAAAACAGATAGTACTAAGAAATAGTTGAGTAGGCTCAAGGTGTGATATTTACTGGTAATTTAATGGTTATTTTAGAGGGAAAAGTTCTAATATTGACAGGTAGATCTTTCTCAAAGGTTAAAAACCCCATTTTCATATATCTTATTAGGGAATTCTGAGTTAATAGACGGGAGGCCTGTGTTTAGGAACCCAATCTATTAGCGAGACTGTAGAGGTGCTACAAAGAGCGTCTCTCTCACTTTCTCTCTCTGGAGGACCCGACCTGGTCTGTGTATTACATGGACAATCCATTGATTTCAATGGAAACAGTGTAATGCTTTATTTCCCCTGTGGTGGCGCTGTAGGGAAAATGACAACCTGCTATCCAGTTCCTCCAAAGAATGCATATATACTAACTACTTAATACTATGATCAGCTTATAGTCAGGGTGGCCTTTTATTAAAGCGGAGAACTCTTTTAACCCCTTGGCAACATGCCACGTAGGTGTACATTGCAGCCGCCAAAGGGTAGTATGGAGCGGGCTCACAAGCTGAGCGTGCTTCATACTGAGCAGGTGTTGACTGTATGTAACAGCCGACACCTGACTGCAATGGGCAAAATCGGAGCTAACTCTGACTCCACGGGTTTAACACCTTAGATGCCGCAGTTAATAGCGGTGTGATCCAACGATCGCTGGTTCAAGTCCCCTAGAGGGACTAATAAAAAAAGTAAAAGAATATTAAAAGTTCCCAATTTTCCCCTTAAAGTAACGTAAAAATTCATAAAATTTTGCATAAATGGTGTCGCTGTGTCTGTAAAAGTCTGAACTATTCTAATATAACATTATTTAACCCGCACGGTAAACGCTGTTAAAAAAAAAAGTTCCCAAAATGGTACCAGTAAGAACTACAGCTCGCCCCGCAAAGAACAAGCCCTCATACCGCGGAATCGATGGAAATATGAATAAGTTATGGCTCTCACAATATGGCGACACAAAACTTTTTAGCAAATTATTTTTTCTTTGTAAAAAGTAGTAAAACATTTAAAAAAATCTGAATTTGGTATCGCCGTCATCGCATCGACACGTAGATAAAAGTTAACATGTCGTTTTTACCGCATTGTGAAAGCCGTAAAAACGAAACCCAAAAACAATAGCGGAATTGCTGTTTTTTGCACTTCTCACCATGCTAAGAATTTTTTTCAGTTTCCCAGTACATTATATGGTCTAATTAATGGTGTTATTAAAAACGACATCTCATTCTGCAAAAAAAAACAAGCCCTCATACAAATATATCGACTGAAAAAAAAAAAAAGTAAAAAAAAAAAAAAAGTTATGGTTTTTGGAAGGTGGGGAGGAAAAAACAAAAAGGAAAATATTTCAATTGGCTGCGTCCCCAAGGGGCTCATGGGACTTACAGCCGACAAAGTACAGAATCATAGGTTTATCTAAGGGTCAAGAATAAGAATGATGTTGTTCTGAGATGTTAGTTACACAACATATCCAAATATCACACACATTATACACACATTATACACACATTATATAAAGAAGGTTTCATTGAATTTCTCACTATTCATAAAGAACAGAACATCGGATATAATTAGCTCATCTCAGGGACGAATAAACCCCGGCGATCCTTCTGATCTTTTATTTCGCTTTGTGGATTTTATGTTTATCAGGTTATTTTGTGGTGCATTATTATTAATAGGAAAACTTTGTCACAACTCATTTTAATCAACAGGGTCAAAACAAGTAATACTGGTGCCCCACGGGTCATTTGGGATTGGCCACCCTGGATATGGAAATAGAGCTGTACTGTACGGCTCATTCCAAGCCCATACATAAATTATATAGATGTATACAGGGTTGGATTGGCCCACCAGAGTACTAGAGGATCCTCCGATGAGCCCAGACTCTGACCCAATAATGGATCCCAAAAGGTCTAGCAGAAGACAACCCCATTTGGAGCTGACTTGGGAGCCAATCACTTGTTACTAGGATCTATTTCTTGGACCCTAGTGTTTTTCGTGGGTGGACCTCGGAATCACTCGCTCTGGTGGGCCTAAGGGACCCCAGTCCGATGCTGGATGTATATACACATAAGTGCACATGTATACACACAAATACATACATACACAAAATCGCACATAAATACACACACACAAGTGCAAACATACATACATACACACACAAACACACACACACACACACACACACACACAAATAAATATATATATAAATACATATATATACACACACAAATAAATATATACATATACAAATACCTACATACACACAAGCGCACATACATACACAAATACATACACACACAAGTGAACATATATTATACACCCAGTCATTAATTAATTCTTTATTGGTCTATTCGCAGTTTCCCTGTATTTGCCGTCATTAAGACTTCATTCACATCTGCATCAGGACTACGTTCAGGGGCTCCGTCGGACCTTTCCATCAGGGGAACCCATGAACGGAATCCAAACTGACACCATAGGTTACCATTTGCATCACCATTGATTCCAATGGTGACAGATCCGGTGCCAATGGTTTCCGTTTGTCACCGTTGTATAAGGTTTCCATCGTTTTGATGAAATCAATACCGTAGTCGACTGCGCTATTCATTCCGTCAAAACGACATTCTGGATGTGGAATATAAGACAATGATAAATGATATCAATCATCGTCTTATAATAAAATAAATGACATTTAACGATAAACATAATATTACATTTTATACCGATGACCTATGGAGACGACAATAAGCACAACAGAGGAATTAACCCCTGACTATCCCCATTTACACGGAAAGGAACTGCATGGGCCGGCGTCACAATGATCCCTATTGGTGTAATCCTATAATATGCGTTACATTGTATATATTATTATATATTTATTACTTGACACATAGGACGCCACTGCTGTAGCTCAGTCTTCTCATTAACCTCGATGTGTTTACAGACATTTGTCTCAATTATAGCCCATATTAGGATCATTATAAGGAATAAAGGACGCCAATAGCTGTAGTCACGTAGTCATGGCAGACGTACCTGCTCTACTGCCACCGTATTAATGCAACATAATCACACCGTTTTATTGTGTGTTTTCCTTAAAGGAACACTGAGCAAAAGTGATACATTGTGTTATGTCTAGTGCAGGGAATGAGGGGGCGGGGCATGACACAGAAGATTCTCAATCTTTGGTGTCATGCACCTCCCCCTTCGTTCCTGTATCAGGCACAACACAGTGTATCAGTTTTGCCCAGAGCATTTCTTAAAGGATGACCCTATTTCATTTTTTCATCTCGACCCTGCATTTGGAAAGTACACCTGGTAAATGTAGGACAGGTAATCCTCTTACCAGGCGCTTTATTACAGAATTATGTCTTCCGATCCCGGCCGCCGTTATGTCATGTGACAGCACAGTGACAGCCCGATTCCTACAGCATCATTTTTATAATGAATTCCTACGAGACTCACTTTGAGCATGTTATGCCCGTGGTCGCTGACAGCCGGCACATCCCACTTACCGGCAGCCACGACCGCAGGACTGTATCTTCATGTTGGCTTCTCCCTCCTCAGAGTTGTCGACACACATGGCTGCAGTGCTCTCCTGTGTCCTGTAGGGTGCTCACTCCCAGCCGTAAAGGGCCAGCGCGCACACCTATCTAAAGTTTCCCAATCAACCCAGTTACACCCTGTACTTTTAAAAGGGCTCTGCCCTTCCTCTCCTTGCCTGAGCGTTGTTTGTATTCCCATGTTCGTCTATGCAAATGGACCCTTAGTTGTAAGCTGCTCCCAGTGTTCCTGTATCCTGTTGCTGTGTTTGTTCCTGAGCCTAAGCCTATTGTGGGAGTCATGTGTGCGTCATCTGCCACATCCAGTGTCATCTGCTAAGCCAAACATCATCTGTGCCTGCTTCACCACGTCTCTGCTACTCCGAGCACCTGCCTGATCTTCTGCCCATATCCGAGAGACTGTTATTCACTGTTGTTTGGCCAGCTGCTTCTCCGGCATGGCGGAGCCGCCTAGTGGGTCCACATACCCCACAGCCGTGACAGAACATCTCCTAGGAATGTATAGCGAGGGTGACTTCCATTTCACACAGAGTAGAGTCCTGAGATGAGTCCAGGCAGGTGTACTGGCCTCGGCTTCATCTGAGCACTGAGCATGTGCAGGATGTCGCTAGACTCGTCTCAAGACTCTTCTCTGGTAATTTACATACAACGCACGCCGTATTATAACTTCTTTTTAGACAAAATGCTAAAAGCTGACAGTTTTGAGAGGGACGTTTAACCCCAGTAATATTACATGTTGGTGGTTTAGTGCCCTAAAATCTAGTGGCAGGTTCCCTTTAAAGGGGTTTTACATTTTGGACCATTCCTTTTTGTCCCTTGACAATAATCTGATCACAAAGTGTCCCCCTGCTGTGAACTTCTGGCGACCAGCTGTAATAGCTGCCGTGACAGACCTCCCTGGGATTCGGTCAACTTTATGAAGTTACGAAAGCTGGCAACAACATTATCATAATTATTATTATTGTATTTTATGCGGTTTTTTATATACAGTTTGTAATTATTAAAGATGAAGAATTGTTTTCTGATTAATAAAGAGGCTGTTGTGGCCAACTTTTCCAATGTCCATCAGTGTACGTTGTCTATCATTGGCAGTGGTGAGAGATGGTGGGGGTGGTGGTTGGAAGGGGAGGGAGGGTTAATATAGCCGGAGTGAGCGCTGCAATACCCTTAGTCATGTATAACATCTAAAAATGCGCGCTATTCAATATTTATATATATATGTATATATATATATTCATGTCAGCAGTTTTACCCTATGTATGACCCTTCGCCTCTTTCTATTCCGTTCGGTTGTGGAGTGAGTTAATGCGTCTTTGCTGCCTCCATGTTACTTTCTGTTAATGGTTTGTAAAAGCAAAAATAGCTCTCAACCTACGATTTATTTTAGATGACCAAATGTGCACTTTATATTACATAAAATGATGTTAATGGCTCTGACTGAGGAATGGCAGGGATTTATTTACAGGTTGTTGAGCTTACATAAATATAGTTTTGTGTTGTGCGCAGAATTTCAGTTCCTTTTTGCCACATATTTCATGCCAAACCCAAAATAAAAAATTGTTGACTCCAAAACCAAATATTACGACTTGAAAAGTAACTGTGTACAAGTATAACTTCTCTCCTGTGACTGTTTGTTGGGTCTTAATTAAAGACGAGCAAATTTCCCAAAATTCTGTCGAATCGGCCCGGAAATTAGATTCTAATAAATTTGCCAAAAATCGCAAGTGCCTTGATTGCCCTGTCTGACTCCCCGATGTCTTCTAGGACTGTACCCAAGATGGATACGGTCCTAGAAGACATCAGAGAGTCAGCCAGGACAATCGGGGCACTTGCGATTTCATCCCTATAATAAAAAAAATACCATACTCATCCTCCTTGATCTTCCACAAAGATGTGTCCCTGCCGGCCTCCTGGGACGACGTGGTTTTGTCCCATGCGACCACTGCAACACGGGACAAAACAACGTCATTTCAGGAGGCCGGCAGGGACGCGTCTCTATGGGAGACCATGGGAAGTGGTGAATAGGCTTTTCGGTTTTTTTAATCCCCCCCTTTTTCTGTAGAATGAGCCGACGGCTGCCATTTTGCCAATTCGTGCGCCACAAAGCTCAAAAGTTTCGGATGTTGGCAAATCCAAAACTTTAGGGAAATTTGGACCGAATACGATTCGTGCCAAATCGGTTCGCTCATTTCTAGTCTTAATCACTGGAATACATAGAAGAAAAGGGGACACAAAGCAAAGATCAAGATGGGCCCCTTCCTTGCTGCGTTTTACCAACCGGGCCGGTTTCCCCCTCTACCTCCTTTCTATTAATCTTGGTCCAATTCCCATTTGTTTAGCGGTAAGTCCTGTACAGGTTCTTGCAGCCTGGAAGCAAAGGGTTGTGACCAACCAGGGTTAGATCCCCTCTCTCCAAGTACTGCATGGTTTGCCCTTAGCCTGCACGCTATAGTTGCTTTAGCTCACCCTGTGCCATCTGTGACATGGAGAGAACATTGGGGTCACTGATGATTACGTTTTGTGACTCTTTAACCCTGGAGTGCCACTATTTTGTTTGTCGGTGAATTAAATTACCAGTCGCCAGTGTTCCTTCCACATCATAGGCAGCACAGCGATAGCTAAACCATCTGTACAGTGTGAGTAGCCCACCATACAACCCCCTATATCTCAGCTTTCTGGACCCATGTGAGCTTAACATGGGGGAAATATTGGTTTAAACTAAAGCTACATCTGATTTTTTCTATTTTTAGTGCAGATGGTGGGTCAAAGACAGAGATTCTTCTCTAAACCGGTTCTATGCAGGTGCGGAGCTTTGACAACCACTGATTTATTTTCATAGATAAATCCATTATTCATCCGATCAGGGATCTCATGAAAATGATACTGTAAAATGTCTGCATGGGTAAACCACTGATTTGGGTTAAGTTACCATTCACTTCTAGAAAATGTGAAACTTAAGCCAATTTTCAGAAATGGTCTTTTCTAGTTTAAGATCACTAATAAGTCAATTCACCAACCCATGGACCCATTCACATTTTTTTAAAATCCCATTTGCACAATGCGGTAGGAGGATGGGGCACTTTGCTAACACTATTGTTTATGGGGGGCACTCTGCTGGCACTGTTAATGGAGCCATTTTTGTTGTTTTGGGGTATGACTTGAATGTATGGTTGGAGTTTACATAGAAGAAATTTTCTGGTGTGCAAAGCATGTCAAACTAGAGTTATTTGGGCCCACCAGAAGAAATAATTTTGAGGGCCCACCATCCATTTATGTCTACTCTTTGTGTTGGAGGTTTACGTCAGGAGTATTTCCCCAACGCATACGTCCGACAGAAGACCCTATCCTTTGAATGCCACTATATAGGCATACAGGGGCATAGGTCACCCATAGCGTCCCATTTAATAAAATGGCGGGCCGTATACTTTTTTTACTTGACACTTTTGTATTGAAAGGCCGATTACGCTATTCTATACAGTAATAAAAAAAAGTATGCCAGCAAGTACCTTACCAACGTACATGAAAAGGACCTTCTTTTGCTATACGTCGGGACAATGGAGCACAATTGTACTGTGGTGGGCCAGTCGGAGCCTGAGCACGTTCTATCTCAGGTCTCCCTGACACGGATAGTAGGCAAGAATGTATAATGTGAGTATACTGTCACCAACATGAAGGTTGGCACAGACTTTGGGCTTGCATGGGCACAGCATTGTCCATGTTATAGAGTGCTAGCAATACTCTCTGACAGGATCTTATGACAAACTATTAAGAAGGCGGCCTTCAAATCAACTAAAGTGGCAGAAAATCAATGACTTCTGATCTTACTTATCTCTGATATTGTAGAACGGGCGACCACGACATGAGCGGGTATGCTGGGCCGGCTGTGTAAAGTGTTAGCAATTTTAGCACAGTGCCGGCAGAAACATAAAACCATCAAATCTTTCCAGCATGTACTGGAGTTTTATGTTTATAATTAAAATCTAGTGGTGCTGTGCAGCCGAGGAGCGGCATACAAGTGCCACCGCTGGCAATCGTCTGCATTTAACTGGACTGCAGAATCACTGTATGTGAATATACAGGGGTGTAATAAACGCCGCTTCTGTGCCGGCTGTATGGTTCTGATTAATTTTAAGAGGGCGCCTCATGACTTGTGAGTCTCTCGGAGCCATAGACCCCAATATACT
This sequence comes from Rhinoderma darwinii, assembly GCF_050947455.1. Lineage (NCBI taxonomy): Eukaryota > Metazoa > Chordata > Amphibia > Anura > Rhinodermatidae > Rhinoderma > Rhinoderma darwinii. The sequence goes on along the minus strand of NC_134689.1, from coordinate 13,482,727 downwards.
GAGGTCACAAATCGGTCACATCCTTTCCGATACGCTGAGGCTGTTGCTTTAGTACAGGTTTAAATCCAGATATGAGCTAGTCACATGTGGGCATGCTAATAATATCTAGTTATGACTCTTTCATGTCTTTTTGCGCTGATAGTGCCAGTAAGCTGCTGTCAGCAGTTCAGTGGGTGACACTGATAAGGTGTAAACAATAGGAGGGCAAAGGATTTCACCAGTGCATGTGTCGCTCCATCCTTGGAGAAAATTTGTATCAAATTTCGTCAAATAATTATTCACTAATATAATTTTATTAATAAAATTGCTGCCTTAGCTCCGAATTATTTTTTTTAAAATATTGCGATGACTGCAGGAAAATTCAAGTGAATTTTCATCCAGCTTTATCAGCGGGCTCCATACTAGACAATAATCTCAATAATGGCATCAGGGTCGGACTGAGTACCAGGATACTATGGTAGGCCAACGTTCTGACACAATAATGTGCCTCGAAGTGCCAGCGGAAGACAAACATCATTTAAAGCTGATTTGTAGCCAATCACTTGCTACTAGGGACAATTCTTATGGGTTTATTCCCAAGAAACTACAGCGATGCCCCCCTGAGCTCTGCCCATTCGAGGCACTAAGTGAAGCGCCAATTGGTGTAAGGCTGTATCTTCTCGTTTTAGGTAAGCAGAAATGTGCAGCTATTCTCAGGAACTGCGGGATTGGTGTCGGCCAACGCATATGTAACATGGAGGAAGATGGTGCAAGTGCTCAGGTTGGAGGGCTCTAAATTTTTACTTATCTGACGGACCTCATTACCATCCATCATGCCTAGCCACCCATCAGGTCTAGCCACGCATCATGTACAACCACCAATCAAACCAAGCAACCCATCATGTCTAGCCTGTCATCAATGCATAGCCACTTATCAGGTCTATCTATCCATCGTGCCTGGCCACCAATCATACAAAGCCACCCGTCATGTCTAGCCAGTCATTATGCCTAGCCACTTATCAGGTATAGCCACCCTTCTTGCCTAGCCACCACTCATACAAAGCCACCCAATACCTAGCCAGTCATCATGCATAGCCACTTATCAGGTCTATCTATCCATCGTGCCCAGCCACTAATCATACAAAGCCACCCAATTTACCAAGCCACCAATCATGTCTAGCCACCCATCATATCTAGCCACTTATCAGGTCTAGCCACCCATCCTGCCTAGCCACCAATCATACAAAGCCACCGAATACCAAGCCACCCATCATCAGTCATCATGCCTAGCCAGTTATCATGCATAGCCACTTATCAGGTCTAACCACGCATTGTGCTCAGCCACCAATCAAACAAAGTCAACCATTATACCAAGGCACCCATCATATCTAGCCACTCATTACTCCTAGCCACTTATTGTCGTGAATAAGACTACTGCTTGTATGATGAAGAGTTCCCGAATTCTGTTGGATAGCACAGTCTGTACATCACAAAATTAGATGAACACTTTAAGATGGCGCCCCATTATAGCATAAACAACACAATGCAGTAATTTACAGGGGGGGGGGGGGGATTTTCTAAAAACCTGATTTGTTTAGACATATTGATGCATGAATATTTGTTTTCTTATTTAACAGTCCAACTAAAAGTTTTTTGACTTTTTTGTGTGGCACATAATAGTCTTTCATATAGCAACAAAATGGAACCAATATCTTAAAGTTTGTCGAATAATATAGGGAAAAATACCAGGCACAGCCTGGCGCTGTACCAACCAAGAGTGGCGCTATTTTTACTAATTTCCTGAAACCCTTTTACTTAGACTGTGGATTTGCTCTGTCCATTAATCTAGTAGTCGTGTCTAATCATGTGAATTCTGCTTCAAATGGCTTTTTTCCCTGTGTATTCAAATTGGCATTCAGAAACATGTCCTCTGGCACGTGGATGTTGGCAAGAATCACTAAGTCCGAGTCACCAGCCAGTAAGCACTCCTTGACTCGTGCAAAACACCGGGCTGACAGCTGTAAGACGTTTGTCGGATGTCTCCGCAGATTGGTTTTGCGTTGCTAAACCAGCACTGAAACGATTGTATCTCGAGAAGCAAAAAACTTATCAAAGGGCTACAAACAGCACAAGAAGAAAACTACTGGGGAACATAAAATTCATCACAGGAGACTGAGAGTATATGGGAAATCTAATGTGTGAATATACTGTATACTATTGTGCAGGCAATTGTCAAGAGTTAGCAACAAGGAGGGTTCTTTACATAAATCATTCAGCCTTGAGTCAAAAATCTGAGGAATTTGAGACAGACTGGTTGCTAGGGATATGTTGCCTGACAACTCTGTTATGCAGTACCATAGCAACTAATCTGTATTAATTGGTCAGATAAAGAGAAGAAACGCAGCTTGACAGCACGCACCCCTATCTCAGTGTAGGTTCACTATTAATCATCATTTTACATTTTATTTGTTATCTATCTAGTCAATATATCTGCCTCAGTTTTATCTATCTATCTATCTATCTATCTATCTATCTATCTATCTATCTATCTATCTATCTATCTATCTATCTATCTATCTATCTCATATCTATCTATCTATCTGTCTATCCATCCATCCATCTATCTCTCTCTCTCTCTCTCTCTACCTACCTATCTATCTATCTATCTATCCATCCATCCATCCATCCATCCATCTATCTATCTATCTATCTATCTATCTATCTATCTATCTATCTATCTATCTATCTATCTATCTATCCATCTATTCATCCATCCATCCATCCATCTATCTATCTATCTATCTATCCATCCATCCATCCATCCCCCTCTCTCTCTCTCTCTCTCTATCTATCTATCTACCTATCTATCTATCATCTATCTATCTATCTATCTATCTATCTATCTATCTATCTATCTATCTATCTATCTATCTATCTATCTATCTATCTATCTATCTATCTATCTATCTATCCCATATCTATCTATCTATCTATCTATCTATCTATCTATCTATCTATCTATCTATCTATCTATCTATCTATCTATCTATCTATCTATCTATCTGTCTGTCTGTCTGTCTGTCTGTCTGTCTGTCTGTCTGTCTGTCTGTCTATCTATCTAATATGTATCTATCTACTTTAAAAAAATGGAAACTTAATAAACACAATCTTTTACTAATCTTGCATTGATCCTGAGTTACAAAATGTTTTATGGTGCACAGCAACATTTACATCTTTGCTGGTTTCTTCTAAAATCAGTCAGCACTCTGTTGACAGACACACCCCTAACATGTTAGCTGAGCTATAAGCCAATGGGACAGTTGTTTTTTTCAGATTACTGTACGGCTCCTTTGGTAATGACTATTCTTCACATAATGCAAATCAGCAGAGCATGCTCTATAATAACAATGAACAAGCAGGAGGTGTCGAGGAGCTTGAGCTCAAGAACTTGCAGATTTTTTAATACACTGTGCGAAGTGACAGATAAGGATGTATGTAAACTGTAAAATACTGCTGAAGGGTCATTGTATTCTTTGTTAAATTTAACAAGATCTTTAGGGGTTTGTTTTAGGAATGTTCCACAAATCTGTATATAGGAATGCTACATTTACTATGACATAGATAGGCGGAAGTTTCCGATGCATCATTATTAACCTTTATAAAGCTGTGAAAGAATCGGGCTATAACTGCGGGGTCTCGGATGCTTGCTGCAGTATTTTTACAGATCATAAGACTACAGATAAGAGAAAATTTCCCCCGCAGGTCTCAAATGACAGCAAATAAAACTGCCCATTGAGGTCACTGGGGTGATTATGCGGTTATGGCTGAACTGCGCTAGTGGTCGTTTTAGTTTCCTAGCAAATTATAAAATGTCTACATAGACTAAAACTGCGAATTGTTCCAGTATATTGTGATAAAATGGCGCAGTTAAAAACTCCTCACACAATAAGAGAGTTTATTAAGCACTCTATGGCAGTTTCCTGGCAAGATGGTGCAACTTTTTCATTTTTACACGGCCTCTGCCACTTTAAAAAAAAAAGTGGGCGGGGCTAAGCGGGATAGGTAGAGGTTAACCGAGGCCTGATAAATTCACTATAACTTATGCCAGAAAATTTGCGTAAGTTAGCCAGTCTTAATAAATTCCCTTAATGCCTTTATGGACCTTGTGTACTGGGGCGCAGTCATTCTAGAACAGGGAAAGGCCGAACCCCAAACTGTTCCCACAAAGTTGGAAGCTACAATTGTCCAATATGTCTTGGTCTGCTGAAGCATTAAGATTTCTCTTTACTGGAAATAACCGTGAAAAATTGCCCAAGACCATTACCCCTCCTCCACCAAATGTTACAGTAGGCACAATGCATTCCAGTAGGTAGCGTTCTCCTGGCATCCGCCCCCACCCTACATTCCTCTATTAGGCCTTGTTCACACAGCGTTTTTTGCAGGCAGAAAAAATCTTCCTCAGAATTCCTTCAGGAATTTTGAGGCAGATTTGGAATTGCCTGCACACATTTGCACAAATATGCCACGAAAATCGATCAGAAACGAGCGCCGCAGGTTTTTTCTGCCTTCCATTGATTTCAATACGAGGTCAAAGGCGGGAACCGCGAAAAGAAAGGACATGCCGCTTTTCTTTTCCATAAGCGCCAAAAACCCGCCCAGGTAAAAATGCCTCTACCTCCCATTGAGATCAATGGGGGGCGATTTCGGCCATCTTTTGGAGCTAATTCCGACGCGGTTTCCACGTCAAAATCAGCGACAAACAACTCAGTGTGAACTAACCCTTAGACTGCCAGGTAAGATGTGGTTTATCGCTCCAAAGATCACGTTTCCACTGTTTCAGAAGTACAGAATTAGATTAAGTTATAATATGGGTAGTTCGGGAGACGCCCAATGCCCATGACCACCCAAATCGTACATCATTCTAATCTGCCTCAACTGCACTGCGTTTTTTTTAATCAGACATATCTATTGGATTACGACTAGCACTGTTTGTCTATGGAGATTGCATGACTGTGTGCTTGATTTTATGCACCTGTTTGCAATGGACGGGGCTGAAACCCCTAAATTCAGTAATTAGGAGGGGTGTCCACATACTTTTGGCCATATAGTGAATCTCCTATTTCTATTGTAGAGTGAGTTATTTAATTTCATCACCCCTGATACATGGCAAGCATTCAAATTGATGGGTGATCATGTGACACATGGTCTCGTTGAGTCCTCCAGTGCTGGAGACGCTCTTTCCATTAGCTCATGGCTTTGGTTAGAAAAGGGGGATTTGGAGCAGAGGACTCTCTCTATGGCGTCTATATGGCCTAATAAGGCCTATGGACAGGGGTTGTCCTGCAGGAAAAAAACTCTCTAAATTTGGTTAGGATGCCCCTTTAAAAAAAATGGTCACGGGTTCCCTTTAAGATCTCTGAGTAATTTCCTAATTTTTCTTCATGACATCATAATGACAATTCAAGGAATCTCCTCCCGCAGATACGGAGTCAGCATTGTCTTACATGCTATTTATATCTGTACGGCACAGCTGCTATTTTCCAGGAAAAAAAAACCTGAACGTTTCCCATCCGGTCCTGCGTCCCGTCACTCTACAAGTGTGTGGCATGAGTCCAGCCCGATCCGTGACAGAAACGTATCACACGATCACAATCACCTACTCCTGATACTAATGAGCCTCTGGTAATTCCCTGGTGAACGTCGTGTTTGATAAATGAGATTATGTGGAAGATTCCGCGTCTTCACTGCTGTTTGTTCTAAGTTTCTTGTAGAGCCGTGCCTCAGGGTGTTGTGCAGTCCCATGTAAATAAAGCTTAATCACTGATGAAAAGGAGTTCAGCTTTATATTCAAAGGCTGAAAATTTACCATTGCTCCGCTCACACAGCTGCGGTTTGTGACAATGTACCACAAAGGGGAGGGGCTTGGACTAATTTGCATTTAAAGGGGCATTCCTGGGAAATTGTGGGGTGTCTATATATCTATCTCATATTTAGCTACTTATCTATCTACAATATATGGACAAAAGTATTGGGACACCTCCACATTCCACCTACAGGAGCTTTTATGACGTCCCATTCAAAATCCATAGGCATTAAAATAGAGTTGGTCCCCCGTAAAACATCTTCCACTCTCCTGGGAAGGATTTCTACAAGATTTTGGGGTGTCTGTGGGAATTTTTGCCCATTCATCCAGAAGAGCATTTGTGAGGTCAGACACTGATGTTGGGGGAGGGGGCCGGGCTCGTAATCTCAGGTCTCTGTGTGGCCTGTCAAGTTCTTCCCCCCCAAACTCCCCCAACCAACCAACCAATCAACCAACCAACCAGCCATGTCTTTATGGACCTTGTGCACTGGGGCGCTGTCATGTTGGAACGGAAAAGGGACAAACCCCAAATGGTTTCCACAAAGTTGGAAGCTACAATTGTCTAGAATGTCTTGTTATGCTGAAGAATTAAGATTTCACTTCGCTGGAACTAAGAGGCCGACCCCTGAAAAATACCCCCATAGCATTACCCTCCCCCACCAAACTTTACAGTGGGCACAATGCAGTCAGGTGGGTAACGTTCTCCTGGCATTCACCAAACCCAGACTCATCCATCAGACGCCAGATAGAGAAGCGTCACTCCACAGAACACGTTTCCCCTGCTCCAGAGTCCAGTGGCGGCGGCTTTACACCCCTCCATCCGACGCTTGGCATTGTGCCTGGTGATGTAAGGCTGGCATGCAGCTACTCGGCCCCCATGCCATGAAGCTCCCGGGCAGTTTTTGTGTATGGATGTTAATACCAGAGGAGGTCTGTACTCTGCAGTTATGGAGTCAGCAGATCATTGGCGACTTTTCTGCACTTGCTCCTCAGCACTCGGTGCCCCCGCTCTGTAACGTTACGTGGTCTGCACTTCGTGGCTGAGTTGCAGCGGTTTCTTCCACTTTACAATAATATCACTCACAGGTGATGGTGGAATATCTAGGAGGGAAGAAATATCCAGAACTGACTTGTTACAGCGGTGACGTCCTATTACAGGACCGCGCTGGAATTCAGTGATCTCGTTATTACGACCCGTTCTATCACTGATGTCTGTAAAGGCGACTGCAGGGCGAGGTGCTGGATGTTATACACCTGTGGGAATGGGACTAAAGGAATTCCTGAATTCAAGGAATAAGAGGGGGGGGGGATACTTTTCCCCATATATATAGTGTATGGACGTCCCCCCGATATCTATGTAGGAATGTTCTGTATTAGCCGTGGAGCTGCTGATGTGAACACAATTGCAGAGGCTAAAAATACATCATGTTTATTTCATGAGTGGCCCTCGCAGGGAGTCAGTAAAGTGTCAGGTCAGCGGCAGACATGTGTCAGGGTGTTATAGGACAGAACCAAAATGTTTTTCTATTTACAGGAACATTCAAGCTCAAAAGTAGAATTTACTGTGTGTGACGGATGACTCTGACTTGCTGGAACTGGCAGCTTTTATAAGAATATAATCAACGCTGGTGTGAAAAATAGAAGAGACAGTTTCCTGGGGCAGGGCCGGCAGGGAGGGAGCGCAGGGCGGTGCGGAGAAGATTGGATGCCGGATGGGGGCCAGTGGTTCCAATGACTATAATACCAGAATCCCGCTCAGTAGGAAGGGGATGGGGTTACCTTTCATATTTAAAGAGAACCCATCACTTTCACTGATTGCATTGGAAATTGATTTGTAACGTGAAGTTAGGAAACTTTCCAAAATAACCATTAGGCGATTAGAGGCGTAAACCTAAAAATCTTGAAAATGAATTGTTGAAAATATGTGTCAAAAGCTGTGATCACTGTATATGAAAAAGTTCTGCAACTTTCTAATACCCTTTGAATTTACCATTTGCAGGATCTCTGTTTGCTGTCAGTGAATGGAGATATTCTTGTTTATATCCAGAGGTTGAAAACCTGACCTGATCCCGTCGAACTGACAGCGATCATTAGAAAAGATAGAGCTGTGACAGTTCAACAAGCAAAGGCGTAGCCGAGAGGAGTGGGTGGGCAATGTGTCCCGTGTGCTGGGTGCTAGGGTGGGTGCCAACCAGCTTCCATGCCTTGCTTGTATCTAAGTACCCTATTGAAATCGGCTTAGCTAGTTGGAGCCCCCCCACACATACTAAAACCCAGAACACGGGGCACAGAGTCCAGCAGGGACCAACACCTCCTGGATATACTAGGGCTGCAAACTAAATCTTGGTTTTCCGGGGTTAAAAAAAAAACCTGTAAAGCAAGAATGTTTCCATTCACTGACAGCAAGCAGAAATAATGGAAATGATGAGATATTTAAACAATAAGTATGTTGGAAAGTACCAACATTCTTCATTACACACTGAAATTTCTTTAATCCGGCATTTACGGCACCTGATAGATCAGCTGGACACTGTTCAGAAGGAATTTTGAGCCTTTGTTTCCAAAAAGCACGAAGAGCAAAAAGAGGAGGCAGGTGAGAGAGAGAAACACATGACCGAAGGATCGAACTACACAGGGTTTGTTTATTGTCTGTGACCAGGGAGACACATAGGTCAGCATAGGAGCTGTGTACACAGAACGGAATGATGATAAATAAAAAGTGTACGTACCCTTTAAACCACCAGATCTTTATTAAAATGCCTTTATTGTGTTTTAACTAAATGTTTTACTCTTTATGTGAGTTCTGCTGATTTATTTCTATCCCGCCCATGAGTAGAGGTACTCTCCCTATGTCCCCATGATAAAACTGCTTGCCTCCGTTTTTTGGGAGATCAGTGTGACAATGGGCCTCAAGGAAACCCATCAGAATCCAGCTATCACAGGTAAGGAAATAAAGAAAAAAATGTGATTTGTTGATATAAGGCTCATCCTGAGCTGCAAGGAAGGAAGTGTTGTCATGGGGACACAGGTGCAAAATCTCTTTTAACAAATAACCTGTAAATAATATTTTCATATTTTTAAAACACACTAAGGCCCGGGCTACACAGAGACTTTTTGTAGCGCTACTGATTGATATTAACTATTGAGAAACAGCTGCAGTCCACAAGATTGCATGCAACTCAATGTGTTACTGTGGACTGCAGCTGTAGTTTGATCATTAATATCAATCAGTTGCCCTACAAAAAGCTAAAGCGGTAGTGTCACTTTAATTGCCTTTTCTTGCACAATCTTCAATCATGCGATCATGCAGGTAGTCCTCTGAACGGCACTGTTACGGAAGAAATTGTATGACCCCTGGAGGGCCCCAAAGAAAACTATTTTTTGAAAAAACACCCTATTAGGGAATTTTGGGTTAATAGACAGGGGTCCAGCACTCAGGAACCTCATCTATTAGTCAAATCAGAGAGCGGCTACAAGGGTGTCTCTTGCCTTGGAGGACCCATAACTTCCAAGCATCACCTGGACATCCCATTGATTTCAATGGAAATGGTTTAATACTTCATATGCCCTGTGGTGGCGCTGCAGGGAAATTAAACAGTTGCTGTCAGGTTACAGCTGATCTAAGTGGGGGCCAGGTAATCGTGGGGTGACCCTTCTAACAAAAAGGGATTGTCAAATATTTGGGTAATTCTTTTTGAAGAGTGAATCCCCTCTCACCTTCGTGTTGTTCTATAAGACATTTTTCCTAGCAGGGTGTTCCGCCTCTTGTCGTGTTCCTCTACATGAGATTGAGACGGTTAATTTTCTTCTGTCTTCCGCTCTACTGTTGCCTGGCGAGGCCTGGCACTCACGCGCTACGCTAACTCCTCTTAATAATTACATAGGAATCGGGCAAAGTTGTGTGTAATTTCATTGTTAAATGTCATTTTGATTAAAAAAACAGAGCTTTGTGCGTTATTAAAAATCACATTTTGAGATAAGAGGAGCAATCGCGGCTCTCAGGAAGATATTCTGCAGTAAATTGTTTCTCACTTGAGTCCGCGGCTCATCACTTATGATATTTAATTGTGGATAGAACTGATTTGGTGTAAAGAAGAATTACAAAATCTGTCATTATACCTGTGACAACGTCTTCCAATTCATGTCAACAGATCCGGGCCATGTAAACAATATATATATATAAACTAAAGGAAATCTATCTATCTATCTATCTATCTATCTATCTATCTATCTATCTATCTATCTATCTATCTATCTATCTATCTATCTATCTATCTATCTATCTATCTCATATCTATCTATCTCATATCTATCTATCTCATATCTATCTATCTATCTATCTATCTATCTATCTATCTATCTATCTATCTATCTATCTATCTATCTATCTATCTATCTATCTATCTATCTATCTATCTATCTATCTATCTATCTATCTATCTATCTGTCTGTCTGTCTGTCTGTCTGTCTGTCTATCTATCTATCTATCTATCTATCTATCTATCTATCTATCTATCTATCTATCTATCTATCTATCTATCTATCTCTCTAATCTATCTATCTATGTATCTATCTCTCTAATCTATGTATCTCCTATCCAGGGCCGGCCTTAGGGGTGTGCGAGCTGTGCGAGCGCACAGGACGCTGTCCCCTCCAAGCATGTAGGGGGCGCCACCTGGCTCTGCCTCTACTCTGTGCTCTGTTGTTAGTTACACACACAGAGTAAATAAGAGCCGAGGAGCAGGGGAGGAAGCGCCGCCCACAGCCCGTCCTGCACGAAGCCTGTGATCCTGTCAGCATGGAGAGATGGTGAGTGTCTGTGTGTCTTTGTGTATTTCTGTGTGTGTGTGTGTGTGTTTTTGTACAGTATGTGTCTCCGTGTGTATACAGTGTGTGTGTGTGTGTTTGTTTGTGTGTGTGTGTGTGTGTGTGTGTGTCTCTGTGTGTGTACAGTATGTGTCTGTGTGTGTGTATACAGTATGCGTCTCTGTGTGTGTATACAGTATGTGTTTCTGTGTGTGTGTGTGTGTGTGTGTGTGTGTGTACAGTATGTGTCTGTGTGTATACAGTGTGTCTATGTGTGTGTGTGTGTGTGTGTGTGTGTGTGTGTGTGTGTTTGTCTCTGCATGTGTTTATGTTTCTTTGTGTGTGTTCAGTATTAAATTAGAACAGATAAAGCAAAGATATCTGTGCTGCCTCTTATATACCCTGCTGCCCCTATATGTCCTGCTGCCCCTATATATCCTGCTGCCCCTTATATATCCTGCTGCCCCCTATATACCCTGCTGCCCCTTATATACCCTGCTGCCCCATATATACCCTGCTGCCCCTTATAAACCTTGCTGCCCCTTATATACTCTGCTGCCCCATATATACTCTGCTGCCCCTTATAAACCTTGCTGCCGTTTATATACTCTGCTGCCCCATATATACCCTGCTGCCCCTTATATACTCTGCTGCCCCATATATACTCTGCTGCCCTTATATGACTCTGTGTGTGTGTGTGTGTGTGTGTGTGTGTGTGTGTGTGTGTGTGTGTGTGTGTGTGTGTGTGTGTGTGTGTGTTTATATATGTCTGTGGGTATAGTTATCACTGTGTTATAAACGGTGTTACATAGGACTGCAGGTAACATCTACTACATTATCTGTATTCAGAGAGTTATCACTGTGTTATATGTGGTGTTACATAGGACTGCAGGTAACATTTACTGCATTATCTATTCAGAGAGTTATTACTGTGTGTTATCTGTGGTGTTACATAGGGCTGCACATGAAATCTATGACATTATCTGTACTGGGTATATATGTGCCTGTGACTGCAAATTTATACAGCATACAAGAAAATGGCGACAGCATTTGCGTTTGCAGTCACAGGTGTTCTTGCACCTGTATACACGTTTTGTTTCATTTTGTTGGAATGTGCTGTTCACATTTTTGTGTTGTTAATGTGATTCATATATGTGGGGTTAGTGACTGCCTCCATTTTTGATCTTGCACTCCTCCCAGTCTCCCCTGGGTGATTTTAATTAGTTTAATGCTGGTTCCTACCATCCCCAGATATATGTAGGCTTAGTCCCAGTTCAGGGTGTATGTGTCCCCACCTTACAGAGGTCGCCCTGCTGTGGCAGGTGGGCTCACACAATTTGATCAAAATGTGCGCTAAGAACTCCCTATTGTAAGTAGATTTAGCAGTAATGCATATTTATTTATATTTAGTGGCTTAGGTGGCATTAGTGCTTGCAGTGTGCTATCACCATTTTCTTGTGTACTATCTATATATCTATTTATTATCTATCTATCTATCTATCCATCTATCTATCTATCTATCTATCTATCTATCTATCTATCTATCTATCTATCTATCTATCTATCTATCTATCTATCTATCTATCTATCTATCTATCTAATCTATCTATCTATCTATCTATCTATCTATCTATCTATCTATCTATCTATCTATCTATCTATCTATCTATCTATCTATCTATCTATCTATCTATCTATCTCATATCTATCTATCTATCTATCTATCTATCTATCTATCTATCTATCTATCTATCTATCTATCTATCTATCTATCTATCTATCTATCTATCTATCTATCTATCTCTAATGTTTTTGTACAATTTTGAGAATTTCTGTATGGAAGAGAAAGGACACAAAATGAACAATGGTTATTGGATGGGGCTTGTAAAAGTGAAGCTCAGCTATTAATTAACCTTGGATAGAAATTTGAGCATCTTTGCAAAAAGTATCTTCTATAACTTTTTTTCTTTTTTTCACAGCTTTTCAGTATCCTGTGCAGTGTAGAAAAATGGCTTATTTCTACATGGAAACCACCAAAAAGCTGCTGTTGATGGATTTGTTCTTCTTATTATGGGTGAATGGGAATGAGCAACATGTATTTATGTATTATTTAGCCAAATTTTACTGGATGTTCACATAAACCATAAATAGAATAAAAAGAAAAGCAGCAACACAAGGCTGCATAAAGGGTAATTTTCACAGAATGTATGTATATTCTAAAACCCCTTCACTAGGAGAGGGTAAGGCTGGGTTCACACGACCACTTTTCAGACGTAATGGAGGTGTTTTAAGCCTCGAATTACGCCTGAAAATACGGCTCCAATACGTTGGCAAACATCTGCCCATTACTTTCAATGGGTTTGCCGATGTACTGTGCCGACGACCTGTCATTTTACGCGTCGCTGTCAAAAGACGGCGCGTAAAATTACAGCCTCGTCAAAAGAAGTGCAGGACACTTCTTGGGACGTAATTGGAGCCGTTTTTCATTGACTCCAATGAGGAACAGCTCCAAATTACGTCCGTAAAAGACGCCCCGCAAAACGCGAGTACGAGCAAATACGTCTGAAGTTCAGGAGCTGTTTTCTCCTGAAAACAGCTCCGTAATTTCAGACGTATTTGCAGTTATCGTGTGCACATACCCTTAGGCTCACAGTAGTCAGAGTCCCAAAGTAAACTACTCAAACTTGACCAACCCAGTTGTTTTCCAAACCTTGGGATCTTTTTTAAAAACTCCTGAAACCTGTAAGAAACGGAAAATAAAACATTGTCATATACTTTTTGTTGAAATTCTTTTTTTCCCTCATCAGTTTGACATTACTAAGCCATAGTGATGACATCACATTCACTGCATCATCCAATGGCTGTAGGCCCCAGTGACAATAAATCCACCACAACGTACGATGCCGTAGCAGCCATGGGATTGCCGTAGGCAAGTAGCGCAACTGTGGCCATTTTGACAATCCCCATCACTAACTTCACTCCCCAATTGTTCTAAATCTATTTTTGATCATCAATGATTGCACTTTTCATATAAAATAGGGACTATTATGGCCACATGTCAGTCCACAATGATTTCTAGACCATCTTGCAGGTCATGGAGGCTCACAGGTGTATAACCGATGAGCCAGGGATTGTTGCGGGTAAGGGGTTAATGGTAGGGCGAGTCTCCCTCCCCTCCCCTTCCCTGGGGGATGAGTCAGTAGGTAGGGGCGTTAGGGCAGGAAAGGGGGTGTGTTTAGGGTAATGGTATAGGGTATATAGGGCCTTGTACCTTGTGGTGTGGCCTCTTTGCCGGAAATTCTCTTCCAGGACATGGATCGTCAGGAGCTCCTTCAAGCGCTGCGGGCTACAATCGCCGCGGAGGGGAGTGAGTGGCTGCAGTCCCTGATGCGGGAGACTGCTGCATCGGCTCCCTCCCAGGCCTCTCGTCCGCCAGTCCGGCTCTCTCCCTCCAATGCCGGTAGGTTCGGCCACCAGCGATGGCTTCCGGCGCCGCACGAGATGCTGCCCCTCCCCCGCTGTCAAATTTTCCTCCTCCGGCGCTGGTGCTTCCGTTAGCGGGGGTGCCGGGGGCCATTGTTGGGGACGTGGTTTCCCCGACACGGGACCAGGGGATCCACGGGTGTGGTGGGTCTTAGGCCCCGCCCACTGGACTCGCGGGGCTCCGTAGGACAGGCCTTAGCCTCGGCCCCAATTTTAGCAGCGGCGGCTGCTTCTCCAGTAGGGAGCGTTCCACTTCTCCTGGCCTCAGAGGGGAGAGCAGGAGAGTTGGGAGGTGAGGAGGGGGGGCCTGATGAAGAGTGGCAAGACTACCCGGGGAATGAGGACGAGGGCTCCCAAGATGGCTCAAAGTTATTTTCCTCTGGCCGATCGCTTAGGCGGGTGGCCCGTTAAGCGGCGGCCCCTCCCGCTGATGTGGTGCCCGTCCTGCCCGGGCCTTCGGCGGTGGCCACGGGCTCTTCTTTGCGGCCCGATTCAATTCGCTCGCAGCGCTCCCATAGCAGACATGGGGCTAGTAGGTCTGGATTGGGTCGGCGCCATGCTTCCGGTCGAAGTCGGTCGTCGCGGCATCAGCGTCGTCACTCGCGGATGTATAGGCGGTCCCCATCAGACTCGTCATCGTCAGACGTCTCCCGGGATAGTTGGCGGGCCGCAAGGAGCGGTAGCAGGAGTATTCGCGCTGCGTCCGACCGGGGGACTCGGAGTCGCTGTTCCTCGGTTGGAGCACCAGGTGTCGCGCCCCCTACCCCAGATGTGGTTTCGGTGGTCCCAGTGGCCATGCCGGCTGAAGTGGGTCCGTCCGCGCCAGGAGGTGTGTCTGCTGCTGGATACGGTGAGTATGTCTGCCTTCAGGCTTGGAATGCTGATAACATGTCTGCCATTGATTTATTGTCTGCTGCGCAATCTCTGGTGGCAAGGGCCGTTGCTTTGCCCGCGGGACCGTCGTCGCAGGCCATGGTTGCGAGATCCATGGCGGAGGCGT
This sequence comes from Rhinoderma darwinii, assembly GCF_050947455.1. Lineage (NCBI taxonomy): Eukaryota > Metazoa > Chordata > Amphibia > Anura > Rhinodermatidae > Rhinoderma > Rhinoderma darwinii. The sequence continues at coordinate 13,467,596 of NC_134689.1, read as the reverse complement.
CCACTTCCATGTCCACTCCTTCGGTCCCTGCTTTCAGAGATTCTTATTTTTGTAGAGTGTCTCCCTTGGGTGCTCATGTGTCTGAAGAGATGCGTGAGAAAATCGGGAAGAATGATTACGTTGATATGTGATCTCTTTTGTCGGTCGACTCGTCGACGGTTGATAAGGAGCGCTGAATGGAGCGGGGGGTGTTGGGTAAGCCTAAGGTCGTGCGGTCGTTTAATAATTGGGTGCAGGCCTTTGCTATTTTGGAGGGGGGTGTTTAGTAAGGCTCAGCCTGAGTGTGCGGGGCAGTTGTTTGTCTATTTGGACACTATTTTTAGTGTAAAATGGCATGGCGGCACGGCCTGGTGGCGGTATGATGAGGAGTTCCGTAGGCGGCTGGCTCAGAGGCCGGAAGTCGGTTGGGATACGAAAGCGACTGATGTTTGGCTGCGCTTAATGATGGCGCAGCGGCCCTTTCAGCCCGCCGCCCCCGCCTCTTCCCCTTCCGGTGGGGGCGGGGTTGGCGGGGGGGCTGGGGGTGTCCGTAGAGTGGGAGCCTGTTGGCTCTTTAATGAAGGACACTGTAGATTTTATGCCTCTTGTAAATTCCGCCACGAGTGCTCATGTTGAGGCACCCACGCAGCGGTTCGGTGTTCCCGTCGAGTTGCCGCGGTCGCCCGCCCTGCGGGTGTTGGTCGAGGAGAGGACGCCGGTGCGCGTGTCCGCGATGCTACCGTGGCTAGTCCGGTATCCCAAGATGGTGGAAGCCGCCCTACTTAGAGTTGGTTTTTGTTTTGGCTTCTTTATTCTGTTTACTGCGCAGGTGGACCCGGTTATGTCACGAAATCCGAAGTCGGCTGCGGAGTTTCCAGCTGCCATTAGGGAGAAGGTGTCAAAGAAAGTTGAGCTTGGCCGGATGGCCGGCCCATTTTCTGCTTTGCCCTTTCCTAACCTTCGGGTGTTGCCCCTGGGGGTGGTTCCTAAGAAAGAGCCTGGTAAGTTCCGTCTGATTCACCATCTGTCCCCTCCTAAGGGGCAGTCGGTGAATGACGGGATTGACAGTGACTTGGCGACGGTCTCCTATGTTTTGTTTGACCGGGCAGTAGAGTTGGTGTGTCGGGCGGGGGCGGGTGCCCTTATGGCCAAGTCCGATATTGCGTCCGCTTTTCGTTTGTTGCCCGTTCATGCGGATTGTTTTCATTTGTTGGGTTGTGCTTTGGAGGGGTTTTTCTATTATGACATGGGCTTTTCTTGTTCTTATTTCGAGGTGTTCAGCTCATTTCTGGAATGGGCGGTGCGGGATATCACCGGTTCTGGGTCAGTGACGCATTACCTGGATGATTTTTTGTTTGTAGGGCCTGCTTCTTCGGGGCAGTGTCTGTTTTTGTTGAGGTCCTTTCAATTTCTTGCTCAGCGTTTTGGGGTCCCCCTTTCTGAGGAAAAAACGGAGGGTCCGGTGACGGTATTGTGTTTTCTGGGCATTGAAATAGATTCTGTTGCTATGGTCTTTCGCCTCCCGGAGGAGAAGGTGTTGAAATTGCGTGCCGCATTACATAGGGCTTTGGCTGCTCGGAAGTTGGAGTTGAGGCAGATTCAATCTTTGTTGGGATTGTTGGTCTTCGCGGGTCGTATTATGCCCATGGGACTGGTGTTTGCCAGGAGGTTGTCCTTAGCTCCAGGGGGTGTTTTGGTGCCTTCTCATCATGTTCGGATTTCTAGTTCTGTTAAGGCGGATTTGCGCGTCTGGTGCACTTTCTTGGAAGATTACAATGGGAGTACGTGTTGGAGGGCGCCGGCGATTTCCAGCGTAGATCTGGAGTTGTTTACGGACGTGGCTGGTGCGGGGGGATTTGAGGCATTGGTGGGTTCTGCGTGGTGCGCTGAAGCCTGGCCCGCTTCCTGGCGGGACAAGGGTTGGTGTGCAAATGTGACATTGTTGGAGCTCTTTCCCATAGTTGTCGCTGTTGAATTGTGGGGGGCGCACCTCTCCAACAGGTCTGTGGTGTTTTGGTCTGATAATATGAGTGTTGTTTTTGCTGTTAACCAACTTACTTCTTCCTCAGGTCCGGTTTTGGCTTTCCTTCGTCACCTGGTGTTGCGTTGCTTGCAGTGTAACATCCGTTTTCGAGCTCGCCATATTCCAGGGGTTCGCAATGTTGTTGCTGATGCCTTATCTCGTTTCCATTGGCAGGTTTTTCGCTCCCTTTGCCCGCAGGTGGAGCTGGAGGGGGCCAGCTGCCCGGAGTTCTGGTGGAGGCTGCTGGATCGGAGTTGGTGCCATTGGTGAGGTCGTCCCGTGCGCCCTCTACCTGGGCTACTTATGGTAATGCGTGGAAGGAATGGTTGAGCACTGCGGGGGATAGACTGGTTGGGGAGGATCCGGTGCTGCGTACGAACGTGACGCTCGAATATTTAACGGCTTTGTGCGAGCGAGGTGTTTCAGGGGTGGTGGCGCAACGGCGTCTGGCCGGGGTTGCTTTCTTTTCTAAGTTAAGGGGGTGGTCAGATGTAACAGAAGTTGGCCTCCAGGAGGGAGTTGCGTCGTCCTGTGTCCTTTTCTTTATTGCAGGAACTTATAGCGGCGTTGCCATCGGTTTGTTCTTCCCCTTATGAATCAGTTTTATTTTCCGTGGCGTATTCGTTGTGTTTTTTTGGGGCTCTGCGTATTTCTAAGCTAGTTCCGATGGGGTCGGCTCAGCCGGGGGGGTCTAATTTTGGAGGATGTAGTGGTTTCTTCGGTGGAGGTTCGTTTGCGTATATGGCGTTCTAAGATGGATGTGTTTGGACGGGGTTGTTGGGTTTCGCTTCAGCGTGTCCCGGGCGCGGCTTGTCCGGTTTCGGCGGTGTCGGCTTTCCTGGGGGTGCGTAGATTGGGGGTTCAATTTTTAGCACATTTGGATGGTAGGCCTCTTGCTAGGTTCCAGTTTGCATCGATTTTCCATAAGGCTCTTGTTCAGGTTGGTAAGCCTCCAGGGGAGTACGGGACTCATTCTTTCCGTATTGGGGCAGCCACTATGGCCAGTGAATTGGGGTTATCTGATGCGGCAGTGAGGCACATCGGTAGGTGGAAGTTAGATTGTTTTGCTGGTTGTGTTCGCCTTGATCTTATTTTGCATTAATTCAGTTTTCGTTTTAGGTCCAAGACCATCGGTGTGGATTGTCGGCCACTCCTATGTGTTCTGGGCGGAGCGTCGGGCTGCTATACGCCCTGGCGGACGAGCGTTGCGCTTTGGAAGTGTCGAAGTCTACTGGAGAGGTCTCCGGGGCCTGCGCTGGTTGCAGGCACTGCCCGAAGTGGTCGACATCAGCCGGCATCGGCTGGTACCAACAGTTTTGGTTATGCATTTGGGAGGAAATGATTTGTGTTCAGTTAGGTTGGGAGAGTTGATCTCGCTGATCCAGTCGAACTTAGAAAGGTTCGCTTCTATTTCCCCCCGGTTGGTCTTAGTGTGGTCAGAAATTATTCCTCGGTTGGTGTGGCATGGCGCGAGGGATGTGAATGCCATTGAGCGGGTGAGGCGCCTATTGAATACCAGGGTGTCTCGGTTTGTCCGAGCGAGAGGTGGAGTGGTTGTTCGTCATCAGGAGTTGGAAGGTGACAACAGGGGATTGTTGCTGCCAGTCGGGGTGCACCTGACGGACATTGGACTGGATATTTTCTTGTCGGGGTTGCAAGATGGGGTTGAGCAGGCTCTGTTTTTGTTGGGAGTCGGTGAGCCGTGTAGTTGAGGAATACACGGTCACCTTATGGCGGTATTAGAAGGGGATTTACCTACATGTCCTTGGGATAGGCAGGCATACGCGTTGGTTATTGACCTTTTTTGAGGTCATTTAGAGTTATAATTTTTGTAAAATTTTATCTAATTTTATATTGTATTAATAAAGCTGTGGCCGACCCCCGTGTCAACCCCACTTTCAAAGAGATTTATGTGTCGGTGGTTAATTTATTTGAGATAATGGGGAGGAGACTAGTAGGGGTACATAGGTTGCTATATGCATACAGTCTTTACTATATGAAATTCACTGGTTGCTAGTCCTCTTTCCAAAATTGTAGCCACTTTTTTTGGAGTTAGCCGGTCTATCAGAGTTCGGGGAGATTGACCCTCTGTGGTTTCGATGTCATGAATCAAGTAGGTTAAGTTTGAAGCTTGTCCATGGACTAGTGCAATCTATATAAACTTTGAATCCTGTTTTCCTTAATATGATTAGAGATTGAATTTCATCGCCATCTGTACAAAATGCTGCTAATCCTTTTTTACAGTTGCACACAGACTGCCAAAAAATTATATCTTTCCCTCTGGGACCCCAGAGGGTTAAACTGATCAATTTCACCTTTTCAACTTGATTTTGAAAGACAAGTGAACACAAGAGTTGTAGGTGGTTCGTACCTGCTAATGGCTTGTGCACTAAAGGCTGCTTTAGCTTTACTTTTGGAAGGCACCGTCTGCTCCAGTCCACTAATAAATTGCATACATTAGATTAGATTAACATATATTCTAAGTTCATTCGAGTCACCTAGCAACCACGACTTCCTGTCTGGGTGACCACCATCTGAATGCATGTAGCTACATGTAAATAAGGAGTCAGATTAGGTCTATCTACTATACAATACACTGCCTTTCCTTGCTGCACAGGATTGTTTTTGTGTCCACCCACAGCAACCAAGAAGCTCAGATTGCCCGAGAAATTATCCAGTTTATAATTTATTTATTTTTAAAAACGAGATAAAAGGGAGGCATGAGCAGCATAGAAGAGGAATAAGTAAAATGATATGCTATCTGTATACCGTACTAGCCAACTTTTAAGAAGGGAGAATCTGAAAGGCAGCGCACAAAGTGTAAAGCGCAATGTACTATACATCATATTTATCTCACATCCCGCATGTTTTTATTGAACATGCGCCCAACCTAATAGTGCATATGACCCCCTTCATCACACTCTAAAAGGAATACAGACCCCAGAGCAACCCCCTAAACTAATACAGATCCCATGCCAGACCCCTTAATTCATAACAGACCTAGGACCACACCCACTAAACTAATGCAAACCCTTAAATAATTGCGGACCCCAGACCAGACCAACGAAATAAATACAGACCCTAGACTAGACCCCCTAAGTAAATACCGAATGTCAGACCTAGCCACCTAAACTAATAAAGACCCCTAAACAAATACAGAACTTATTCCAGACCCTCTAAACAAATATTGACCCCAGAGCAGACCCCCTACACAAATACAGACCCGAGACTAGATCTCCTAAACAAATACATATCCCAGACAAGACACCCTAAGTAAATACAGACCCCAGACCAGTTGTACTAAATTAATACAGATCCCAGACCAGTCCCCTTAACTACAAACCCCGACCCCCTAACGTAGAACAGACCTGAGACCAGACGTGCAGACACTCACCTCTCCCCGTTGGGTCCAAATGTGAGAAATTAGTTCTGCTCAAATTCCTTTTTAAACCCAAATCAAATGTTTTGTGCCCATAGTAGTTGTCAGGGGTCCAGCTCATTCTCAGTCCGCCGCTGGTTAATAGGAAGACTTGGAGGAAACCTTGCGAATCAAACCAACACATCTTTATTAGTTGACTTGTCTCCTTCCCCCACTTTGACGCACTTGATATTCCTATTCTTGTGGTTCTTAGTTGTAAGTAGTGATGGCGTCACACAATTTGATACGCGTGATGTGACTTTCCTGCATCTGAAGTCATTCCATGTACTTTGTCCCTGGACTTTTCAATTAAAGTAGAGAGCGACTTTCCTACAACCATGACTGTCACACATGATTCCTATCAAATTAGTTGCTGTGATGGCCGTGCCCTGACGCAACCATCTACAGCCTCTGTGATGCAACTCAATGAATCCTTATTGTATTCAACATCCCGCAACATAGGAAGCCATGTCTCATCATCGTTCTCCCTCTCAGCTCCTTCCCAGTATTTGGCTCCATATGGACCACAATGGACTCTCGCGACTCTCTCATTTTTGACATTGTATCATGGTAGCTGTCACGAATGGTCTATGGACCCACTGGGCCATACCGCCTTGGCGGTAAGGCAGCTGGCCAACAGGGAACAGGTGAATGTCTATAGTTCTATAGGTACCTGTGGCAGCGTATACAGCAGCAGGGCAGGCTCGGCTGGGACTAGGCAGCAGGTAGACGTCAGGCGAGGTGAAGCAGGTCAGACGTGGATGCAGCACAGCACGACTTTGGTACAGCTCAGTGCTAAACCGGGAATGTATGAAATGCTAGGAACAGGAACTAGAACTGGTACAGGAACTGGAACAGGGACTGGAACAGGTAACACACTAGGAGGCCATCACATAGACAAACTAGGGAACACAACAACGCTCAGGCATAGAACTAGGGGCTGGACCCCTCTTATAGTCCAGGGTACTCACGGGTCAAAGTTCATCAACGAGGTCCGGTGCGTGTCCTGCCCCTTTAAGAGCGGGCACGAGCGTGCGCGTGATCACTACGGGATCCGGCTGAGGTGAGTGGATGCGAGCGCTGGCGTCTCCTGAGGCGGAGGCTGAGGCCAGCGCTTGCCGACTCATGGCTGCGGCTATCAGAGGGAGGTTGGAGCTGAAAGCCCGCAGCCACGGACATTACAGTAGTATGGGTATGGGCAGCTTTCGTTCAGCTTTCGATGCTCTTACAGAGGCGGAACTTGCTCCTGGACCCCAAAGCTAAATTAATAACATTGCCCCTAACCTACCATGTGCTATTTATAATACTGTGTCTATATATATGGCCTTTGGGCCTCCCCTGGGCAACTATTATTATTTGCACCCCCTATAGCTACCCTGCCCTCCGACTCTGTCCATACACTGTTCATCAATCAAGAATGATTCATTAAAAGGTTTGTTTGGTTTCTATTCTATTAAGGAATTACTAATTAATATAGAGGGGTCACTCATTCAATACCCTCATCTATTAGCGAAAGCTTAGAGCTGCTTCAAAGAGGATATCTTGCCCTGGAGGACACCACACATCAGTAACACTACACAGACAGTGTAATACTCCATTTCCCCTGTGGTGGCACTGCAGGGACAGATTACAGATAACAGCTGATCGCTGGAGGTCTCAGCATTTGGACACCTTGTTATCAGTTCATTATCATGGGACCCTGTGAACAAAAAGCAATTGTCCAAACAGACAACAACGGTCTGTGTGAAAACCGGACGTTTGGGAAAAAAGTTAGTGAAAGAACTTATAACTTACCGAGACGAGACTGGAAGATGAGTTCAGCCACGTCGGGCGCAGATTAAGTCGAGCACTGTACTGTGCTCGACTTAATCTGTGCAATGCGCATGCGCCCAGTTTTGACAATATGTTGGGGGTTTAGTGGCACCAAACTTAAGACCCTTTTGCACTGGCCAATTATCGGCAAACAAGTGCTCACAGAACGCTCATTGCCGATAATTGCTTTGTGTAAACAGGGCAGCGCTCAGCAGATGAACGATCAAACACTCGTTCAGCAGATGATCGTATCGTTATAAATACTGAATATATTATCGTTGTTGGCAGGACATCTCCCTGTGTAAACATGGAGATGCGCTGCCGAAACGATAGAAATATATGGGGACGAGTGATCGGAGTAACGACCGCTCGTCCCCATACTAGCTCCTTGTGGAAGGAGCAAACGAGCGCCGATCAACGAGCTGTCTCATTGATCCGCGCTCGTTGCACCGGCCGAAATTGGCCTGTGTAAGAGTACCTTAATGGACAGGTTCCTTTTGATCGTAAATCCGTCTTCAGTAACCTTCTATGCTGCCCCTAGTGGTGGTTGCAGGCAGACAGAATTTTATCATTTAACTTTATAGCTGTGTGAAGGGAATCAGGGTATTTTGAAGCTCGGTATCAAAAAAACAAAGCTCCGACACTTATAAAGAAATATTATTAAATGAATCAGCACAAATAGTGTTCAAAGCTTAATGTTAAATGTCATTTATTTCAATGGAGTAGATGGAGATAAGCGTCTTCTAAACTCAGTATTATCACGACTCAGGCAAACGTCCAGGCAGCCACTGTACTATGTATTCCTATGGCAGGTGTTTCTCCCGTCTTTGCGTTGGTCCGGCTATATCCTACTGATGTATCTGATAAAGTTATATTATATATAGTGCCAATTTTTTCTGTTGAATAAGCAACGAGCAAATAGCAAAACCGATCATACTTTGGCAAGGGAACAACATGTATTAATGTGGGAGTCCTGCTTACCGGAACTTAATGTGAAGAGAAGATACAAAGGTTGCATTAAATCCTGAAGAGATTGTCAAAATTATTCCATGGGCTCAACAGGAAATGATTAAGTGAATACAACGAACCCTGAAATTTTATATCAAGGCTCTGACTTTTTCCCGAAATCTCTGAGATAATAAGTCAGAGCTTTCATATATTTCAGGATTTTTTTTTATTTGACACTAGTCCAAGAAATATTTAGTTGTTTTCTCCATAAAGAGAGAGAAGTCATCAGTTACAGATTGTCCTTTGTAGACGTTTTAAAATGAGCAGTTCCCCTTTAAGACGAATCCATTCACATTAGTTCAATGAAACCATGAATTAAGTTACAGCTCAAGCACAAGAGCTGTAATCCACTAATGTAATCAGCGGTGATTGGTAGAAATAGTCAGGCCTTGGTATGAAGACATGCGGGTACACGTGGGAATGAGAGATGGGAAGGGAAGCGAAATGGGAATTATGTTCTATATAATGTCTGTGTGTCGTTGTATAAAATGGGAGGCACATGGAGGTACGGTGTAGGTCTACTACAGTCTATGGGGACCGTATTATGGATCCAAACAAGCAGGACCACACCGTCCATGAGGCGAGATGAGCAGCTCACCTCAGAGGCGCACTACCAGGACTGCAGTGGACAATACCGGCATCAGGACGTTGCCTGTAGCGAGGGGCCGGGAGTGATGAGGACTGCAGTCTGGGGTCTGTATTAATGTGGGGTCAGGTCTAAGGTCTGAAGGGAGATCAAGAGAATCTGTAACGGGACTCACAAAGTGGCAAGCTTTGCATGCCACACAGTTTTTGGCCTGATAGTTTTTTTAAAGGACGCGCCGACAACATTTGAATCCCAAATATTGCATATGACCCACATCACACCCCAAAATGAATGCAGACCCCCTAAACTATAATAGACACCAGACCAGACCCCTATACAAGTACAGATCCCAAACACCCTAGATAAGTATAGACCCCAGACCAGAACCCCTAAACATATAGAGACCCTCCAGTGCTCCTGAACTAATACAGGCCACTCCCCTAAATAAAGACCGCAGACCAGACTCCCCTTCATACAGACCCCTGTACAGACTGGATAATGCCCTGTGCGGCACCTTCAGTGGGTACCCCCCCATATTGTGTGCGGTCATACATTGTAGAAATAACCATACCATACAATTGTGTGAATAACAATACCAACACCACCATACACTGCAAAAATAATATACTATACAGTGCCAAAGTAACAGTGCCACCAATGCTAAAGTAAATACCGCCAAACAGTGCTGAAATAATACCAACCTTCTGTAACAGCGCCAAACAAAATGTCATCTAAAATGTCTATAAAACAGCTAAATAAAACCATTATACAATTAATATCAAAATTTATGGTGGTCACAATTCGCAGGTGCCAGGCCACCTCTGGCGGGCTACATGTGTATAAATGTATATAAAGAAACGATGCAACTTTCTATAGCCAGGGGTGTAGCTAGCGAGGTAGCTGGCATGACAGGTGTGCGGGGGGGGGGGGGGGGGGTCCGACAAGCCACTCTGGAAAAGCCAGGGTATTAAGATACAGGACTTAGGCAACGAACTGAACCCTCGTCCCGGGTGAAGGAAAGCCTAAGGGGTAGTTCACACTACATTTTTTGGGGGCGAAAACCGCAGCACCAAGAAACACACCAAATCACAACTATTGATTTCAATGGAAGACAGATGCTTTATTTTTCCCGAGTTGCTTTTGGCCCGCTTGCGGGGAAAAAAAACCGTCATGCTCTTTCTTTGAGCAGTTTTCTGCATTAGATTTATAGGCTAAAAAAAAATCAATGGGCTAAAAATGCTGCAAAAAACAGGAAAAAAAAGCGGTCCTGCCTGACTAAAAATTTGGTGTGAACTCCCCCTAACTACGACTCTAACTGTGCAGTCTAAAAGAGTCCCCTTACGGGGGTTATCTGGGAAGTAAAAAAAAATTCTTAGGGGCTGAAATTGAAATAAATAAAACAAAAAAGCAGCACTTACCTACCCTTTCTCCATGCGATCCAGCCCTGTCCCTCCGGCCCCAGTCCTGGTGCTTGTTTACATGCATGTAGCATGTAACTGTTGCAGCCAATCAGAGGGCTGAGCGGGGCTCAGCAGTCATATGTTGTATTTCTGGCATTATGCTAGAAATAGGATTCGTCACGAGAGAGCCCCGCTGCGTCCTCTGATTGGCTGGTTCCATTCTACGCAGTGGCGTAACTACCGCTGTAGCAGCCACAGCGGGTGCTACGGGGCCCGCGGCTTGAGTGGGCCCGTTCCCGCTAGCCGACATGCCCCCCATATGCCCGGTGGCGCCGCTAGCGCGAGTTATGGCTGCTACAGCGGTAGCGACGCTACCACGGGGCCCGCGCCGCCGAGCCTCTAACATGTATGGGCCGGGGGCGTCGCTAGCACCGGAGGGGGCCCGGTGCTAGCGACAGCCACCCCCTCTTGCAGTAATTGTACCTGCGTCTACAGCACGCAGGTACAAATACATGCATTAGTGCTGAATGGCCGGGCATGTTCCGACCATTCAGCGCCTTGCAATGACGCTGATTGGTGGGTCAAAATGGCTTGCCCCGCCAATCAGCGCCTTTCAACTACGCTAGCAGCGCAATGACGTCGTCCATGCTTGAAAGGCACTGATTGATGGGGCAAGTCATTCTGCCCTGCCAATCAGCGCCTTTGAATGACGCGTCGTTCAGCTCCAGCGGACCTGCTCAGAAGAGAGCAGATCTGCATTGCCACCGAACAGCGCGGGAACAGGATCAGGGTGAGTATGTAATTTATTTATTTTTTCTACTAAAACTGTGAGTGGCGTTATCTACATTGGGGGCTCTATTTACAGGGGGGCGCACTATATACAGTGGGGTTCGTCTATATGTGGGGATGTGGGCCACCACTATATACAGGGGGATCTATATGTGGGATGTGGGCCACTATATACAGGGGGTCCATATGGGGATGTGGGGCACTATGTACAGAGGCTCTATATGTGGGGATGTGGGCCACGATATACAGGGAGGTCTATATGTGGGGATGTGGACCACTATATACAGGGGGGTCTATATGTGGGGATATGGGGCACTATATACAGGGGCAGTTTATATGTGGGGATGTGGGCCACTATATACAGGGGGGGTTCATATGTGGGGATGTGGGGCACTATCTACAGTGGGGTCTATATGTGGGGATGTGGGCCACTATCTACAGGGGGTCTATATCTGGGGATGTGGGGCACTATATACAGGTAGAGCTATATGTGGGACACTATATACAGGGGTGGGCTATATGTAGAGCACTATCTATAGGGGAGCTATTTGTAGGGCACTATCTATAGGGGTGGGCTATATGTGGGACACTATTTACAGGGGTGGGTTACCTGTAGGGCACTAGCTACAGGGGGGCTATATGTAGGGCACTGTCTACAGTGGTGGGCTATATGTGGGACACTATATACAGGGGGAGCTATATGTAAGGTACTATCTACGGACACAGTGTATGGTACTATTATAATCAGGGACACAGTGTATGGTGCTATTATAGACAAAAAGAAAATATTGCCTCCAGCTCACCTTGTTTGCTAGCTCGTTTGGGTTATCTCGCACGGATCCTCGTGTCGGTTCACGATAATGTACAACAGCAAGAAAGAGAAGGGTGGATCCAGCGTGGATGCGTGTAAAATGGAATACTTGTTTCCAAGTTTAATTGATCAAAAATCTAAAAAAGTCAGGACTTGGTTGGAGGTGTAGAATCCTGAAGTGAAGGAGAAAAAATCATAGGTAGATGAAGCCTACGCGTTTCTGACGCTTCCTGCGTCCTTAGTCATGGCTGGTATTCCATTTTAGACGCATCCACGCTGGATCCACCCTTCTCTTTCTTGCTATGGTGCTATTATAGTTAGTGGTGCAGTGTATGGCACTATTATATTTAGAGGTGTTGATAATTCTATCTTTGTTTATAGGTGCAGAAATGTTTTAAAAGGGAGAAGCTGAAGACATCTGAGCGGAAAACTGCAGAAATGGGTCCTGGTCAGGAGAAATCCATTATAGAGGTCTGGACTGGAGGGAGAAGAAAAGAACTACAATGTGAGAGGTCACCGGTGAGTCAGTTAATGTAAATGTTTATTCTGCCGTTAATAAGTACTGTAGTCACTGTATGATCTGCTGATGATGGGTGGTATGATTTTTTTTTGTGAAACAGCATCTCCCAGCATATCTTTACCATTGTTCAGGCCATGCTGGGAGCTGTAATTTTACGCCATACAAACCTATATGGCAGGGGTTGCACTAAATTGAGCTGTATTTGTTCTGGTGCTGTATATATGTATGAGCTTGGTTCTGGTGCTGTATATATGTACTGAGCTTGGTTCTGATGCTGTATTTAAGTACTGAGCTTTGTTCTGGTGCTGTATATATGTATGAACTTTGTTCTGGGGATGTACATATGTACTGAGCTTGGTTCTGGTGCTGTATATATGTACTGAGCTTTGTTCTGGTGCTGTATTTATGTGCTGATCTTCTGGTGTTGTATATATGTACTGAGCTTTGTTGTGGTACTGTAAATATGTACTGAGCTTTGTTCTGGTGCTGTATATATGTACTGAGCTTTGTTCTGGTGCTGTATTTATGTGCTGATCTTCTGGTGTTGTATATATGTACTGAGCTTTGTTGTGGTACTGTAAATATGTACTGAGCTTGGTTCTGGTGCTGTATATATGTACTGAGCTTTGTTCTGGTGCTGTATTTATGTGCTGATCTTCTGGTGTTGTATATATGTACTGAGCTTTGTTGTGGTACTGTAAATATGTACTGAGCTTTGTTCTGGTGCTGTATATATGTACTGAGGTTTGTTCTAATGCTGTATTTATGTACTCAGCTTTGTTCTGGTGCTGTATATATTTACTGAGCTTGGTTGTGGTACTGTATATATGTATGAGCTTGGTTCTGGAGCTGTAATTATATAGAATATATTTATAATAACAAATTTGCATGGCAGATGGAATTGTTCTTAATTCATTGTATATTTCATGGGGACCTGTCTGGTAGTTCTAACCCCTTGAACCAACACCATGCGGTAATACATGACCTGACAATATTTCCAAATGTATGTTTTGTTTTCAGATGCAGCAAAATCTTTAAAATCCACTTTTAAACCGGCGCACACTATATGCTAATTACTCATTAAAGAGTCATGGGGTGGTGCCTATCCTAAAGAGTCACATAGTCCTGCCTCCAAACCCAACTTTCCATGTTTGATTAACACCCCCCTGCCTTATACAACTTTCTCGGATGCACCATTGCCTTGTGGCACTATACACAAAGGGGGCTGTGTGGCACTATACACAAGGGGGGCTGTGTGGCACTACATATAAGGGGAAGCTGTGTGGCACTATATACAAGGGACTGTGTGGCACTACTAAGGGGGGCTGTGTGGCACTATCTACTAGGGGGGTTGTATTGCACTATTTACAAGGGGAGGGCTGTGGCTCTATATACAGGCAGCTGTGTGTAGCACAATCTACAGGGGTCTGTGTGTAGCACTATCTACTAAGGGGGGCTGTGCGGCACTATGTATTAAGGGGGGGCTGTGTGGCACTATATACAGTGGGATCTGTATAGCGCTATATACAGGGGGCTTTATGGCAATATCTATAAGGGGGCTGTAGGGCACTATCTACAAGGGGGAGGTGGGGGCGCTATCTACATGTGGGGTGTGACACTGTCTATAGGCGGGGCTGTATAGCACTGCCTACAGGGGGATTGTATGGCACATTCTACAGGGGGCCCTATCTATAAGGGGGGCTGCCTGTGGCACCTGGGGGGGCCCCAGTCAAGAGTTTGCTATGGGGCACAGTTTTTCCTAGTTACGCCCCTGATGCTACGTGCATGTAAACAAGAATCGGGAGTGACAGTGCTGGATCGCCGGGCACAAGGATGGGTAAGTGCTGCTTTTTTGTTTTATTTATTTAATTTGCAGCCACCAAGAAAGAAATTTCACTTCAAGTTTAACCCCTCCATTAATATTTGTTGTTCTATCTATCTTTCTTTCTATCTATGCATCTATGGATATGTGAGTATTATCCTTTTATAGCAAGATTCATGGATTCCCACAAGAAGTACATGACAGCGGTAAACAAACAATCGGGCGTAATCTCACAACCATCCAGCCTGCAGATTTGTACTCACTCTTGTTTAGGGGTCAGAGTGCAGCTTGCATTAGAGCGAGAGAATGGGATGCTGGGAAATGCAGTCTCTAGCTCTCTGCATGGACCCTGGAACAAAGGAGTAGCAAAATAATCATCTTCCAGCTCGTGTGTAGGAGGCACTTATGAATGGCTGGTTTTCTTTGTAAGACACTCCCAGCGAAACTTACCAAAGGTATACAAATAAATAAAAAGCAGAGCATGCTGGGAAAATCATTAACATTGTAAGAAGTTCTTGCTGCATGCATACATTAAGTGGTATAGAAATCCCTAAGGCACAAAAAAATAATAAAATAATAGTTTGAAACATCCAGCGTATTAAAAAATAGTATTATGCTCTAGTATAAAGAAAAATCTAAGGTGAAAATTTTGGTAAAAACAATATGTAGTAAAAAAAATTCTGTATAATTAAATAATTAGAATGATAATAAGAATAAATATTATATAAATATATAAAAAAAATCTGTATAATGAAATAATAATAATGAAATATTTTATAAATATATAAGAAAATCTGTATAATTAAATAATAATAATAATAATGACATATTATATAAATATATAAAGAATCTTTATAATTAAATAATAATGATTAAATATTATTTTTAAAATAATTGTAGGTGATCAGAAGCTGTCCTAAAATATACCTAACTGTACTATTATACTCAGTATAATCATTTAGTCACTTAAAAAAAATATTACTTGTCCCATTTTTTATCATATTTGTTTTACAGTATCCAAAAATTATAAAATATAGAAAAAAAAGTTTAAAAAAATTGCAGCACCAATTCTTTTCTTCTTAGTCTGTGAATAAAAAATCATGAAGTCGTTGAATTTTTAAACCTCAGGGCAATCAGAGGTATAAAAATGCAAAGTGCACTAAATCTCACGGGAATGATTGTTGCAGTCAGACTAGATGCTTTTTATAGAAGGCAAGAAACAAAAACAAGAAGAAAAAATGTGTAAAAAATATTTACCAAAATTTGCAGTTGACAAACAAAAAAAATAAAATTGTGAAAATTTTTGGGGGAGGATTTTGCTATGGAATCCCCTCTTAAGTTTTTCGTTTTCCCCTCCCCCACTTTAACCTTGGCTCCTTCTAGCTCCTCCGATGCTGCCTTTCTCCTCCTCTACATCAGCTGCTACAACCCATTTCATGGCTGACTGGTGAAACTCTTCAACTCCTTTTTTTTTTTTCTTTTTTTTTTTCTGGAAATGTCCAACTTGTTTTCCTACCTATAGATGTGTTGCACTTGCTCAAGGCTTCATCTTTTATGCAGTTAGACCTTGCATTCCTAGCTAATACATCTTTTCTCTACAGCCAGCTCCTTGCATTATATACAGCTAGTGACGGAAGTTCCTGCAATGAATGGGGGAAAAAAAAATTATACCGACCCTTTGAATAAACATCAGCAAGCCTATGAATAAGAATGTGAGGGAGGCGATACTCACGCTGCATTTCACATCATTTGTTTACTAGTCAACGAAGGCCTACAAAATTGTGTTTACAACTGGGAAAAAAAAAAACTGCTGAAGCCTGATCCTACAGAGCATCCAATAAAAAATAATTATTTTATCAAGAGGTCAACCATTATGAGCATTCATTACCATAATTGCCCTGTGTAAATGAGCAAAACGTTTAACAATGAACAATAAAGTTATCGTTGACAAAATTGATACCTAAGAATTTGAATAAAATCTATTTCTTAAAGAGACGGAACAATGACGCTAACCATTGATCGCCTACTGACAATCACTTTGGATATATATAGATTTTATTTTATATATATATATATATATATATATATATATATATATATATATATATATATAGACTTCATTCAACTATAAAATTCGAAAAGATTTTTTAAAGTTTTTTTAAAATTGTAATAATCAAAAATATTTTGTTTTTATAAAAAAAATATATATATAAATTCAAAAGTGTCTTCTATTTAAATTATTTTTGGCTAATTAATTTGTATAAAATGTCATCATTTGACATAAATTGTAATACCCTAGATATGTGTTTTAAATGAAAGAAAATATATTTTTATATATTAAAGTAAAATTTTTCCAAATAATTTCTTTGAACAAAAATGTTTAAAAAAATTAAAAAATAAAGAAAAAGTATAATAATTGCTCGGAAACGTAGCAGAACAGACTTTTTCCATGTAAATCTTAAATCGACTAGGGAAGTAGATTACAAAGAAGAGGTGTCCATGCGCTGCCTATTATAACACAAGTCATATGCCAGTGAAAGAAAATAATTGGAAGTACAATTCCTCTGGGCTATGTCTTTCATCTGCTCATTTCTTCAGCCATTCTCCGCAGTTGTGCCTCAATGTACAAAATGTTTCTGTTGTTATTTTTGTGTCATTATTTAAAGTCTTGCTTAAATTGCGTTGTAGGTTGTAAAAAATTAAAGCCTTTGGTCATAATTAGTTGTTATCAAGTAGGAGAAGTTGTTCTCCCGAGCTGTGGGGAGTATTTATTAAACCCAGGCAGTCATGTTTTTGTATCCCATTGAGCTCTACGCTCAGACATATGTATACAGCTACGGAAAATATTTTAAGAATAGAGTTTATGTGCGTTGATTGAATGTATTTAGATGCCATTAGATATAAGGGTCTCACCATGGGCATGTTAAAGGGGTTGTCCTATCAAGGAAACTTCTGCCCATATGACTGTATCCTATTAGGATGTTACAGAGCTGGGTCCTTCCTCAGGACCCCCTCTATGACACAGAGCAGAGTGCCACAAAGTAAGAGCAGCTCCCGCTCTGGCAAACCTGGCCGTCCATGTATTACATGGTTGGTTATTCCTTTCCCCTTCAGGGGATGTATATGGCCGAAAGAAACTTACCCTGGTGGTAACAGTTGATCGCCATGCATTCCAGGACCCGGACCAGCGGCGATCAGCTTTTTGCTGGGTAGCTGATTTTAAAGAAGAGTTGTCTTCATGAGACAATTCCTTGAACATGAACCCGGCCATCTACACACAGTCTAACCAGGCGTTCTAAGCAGAAATGGGGCACAACACAAAAACCTTATTTCAAAATTGAAAATATGCCTTATAGTGCAAACTTAAAGGGTTTGTACGCTTCAGACAATCCCAACTTTTTAGAAAGGTCCCTTGACAATAAGCTGGTCACAAAGTGTCACCCTGCTGGGACCTCTAATGATCAGAGGAAATGTGTGAGGAAACCTGGCAGTAGCTGTTTAAATTCTCTGCAGCACCACCACAGGGGAAATTAAGCATTACAGAGTTCTCATTCTAATCATGGGTTGTCTGTGTTATACAGGACAGGTCCTCCTGGGTGAGAGAAGCTCTTTGTAACCATTCTCCACTCTGGCTAAGACATAAGGATCCTAAATAGGGGACCCCCTCTATTACCTCAGAATTCCCTAACAGGATATACTGTATAACGATGGGTTATATACACACCAGACAACTCCTTTAACCCCTTGGAGAAGCGTGACCTAATAGTGTGAGATGGCCGCAAAGGGGGAGTATAGAGCAAGTTCAAGGGCTGAGCCAATTCCATACTCAGCGGGTGTCGGTTGTATGTCACAGTTTACACTTCACTACAACTACTGGGATTGGAGATAACTCCGATCCCGGACGTTTAACCGCTTAGATGCATCATCGGCAACTATAATCAATTTGATGGTTGTCATGGCAAGTCCCCATCTCTGCTATCTTTGTATCCTATTAAGCCATGCCAGAGCTTGATAGGAGCCAGTAAAAATTATAATAGTCTGCAATACATAAGTATTGCAGTGTATTGTACCGGCGATCAAATGCTTATTCAAGTCTCCCAGAGGGAACAAAAACAATGAAAAAAAAAACAATAGTTAAATAAAGTTTTTAATAACATACAAAAAATAATAAGTTACAAAAAAAGTTTCCTATTTTTCCCCTAAATTAATATAAAAAATAAAAAAATAAACATAATTGGTAATGCCGCGTACGTAAGAGTCCAAAGTATTATAATATAACGTTATTTATCCAGAAAACCCGTAAAAACAAAACCCAAAAAACAATGGAGGAATGGCAGTTTTTTTCACCATTTCACCCCACAAAGAATTTTTCAGTTTACCAGTACATTATATGGTACAATAAATGGTGTCATTAAAAACAAAAACTTTTCCCGCAAAAGAACAAGCCCTCATATGGCTATATCGACTAAAAAAGTTTTGGCTTTTGGAAGGCGGGAAAGAAAAAACAGAAATGGAAAACAGAAAAATAGCTGTGGCCCCAAATGTTAAAGGGGAATGGTCCAAATTCTGAAACTCCCTGTCACGAAGGGTCTGTGGAGCCACTGGGCCGTACCGCCTTGGCGGTAAGGCAGCTGGCCAACAGGGTGCAGGACAATGTCTATAGTTCGTATAGGGCAGTTCGGACAGTAGCAAGGCAGGCTTGGCTTGGACTAGGCAGCAGGTAAACGTCAGGCGAGGTGAAGCAGGTCAGACGTGGAACAGCACAACATGACTTTGGCACAACACAGTGCTAGACCGGGGTGGTATGGAAATGCAAGGAACAGGAACTGCAACAGGTACAGGAACAGGAACTGGAACAGATACAGGAAGAAGAACACATTTGGAGGCCATCACATAGACAAACTATAGGGAACAACAACAACGCTCAGGCATAGAAGCAGGGGGCTGGACCCATCTTATAGTCCAGGTTACTCACGGGTCAAGGGTCATCAGAATGTCCAGTGCGCGCTGCCCCTTTAAGAGCGGGGCCTACGAGATCCGGCTGAGGAGAGTGGACGCGAGCGCTGGCGTCTCCTGAGGAGGAGGCTGGGGCCAGTGCTTGCCGACTCGTGGATGCGGCTGTCAGGGAGAGGTTGGAGCTGACGGCCCGCAGCCAAGGACATTGCACTCCCATAGAATCCCAAAACATAGGGGCAGCCGCACTACGTAACAGTCGGGATTGAGGAAATCCCTAAGCACTGCCTGAAATTTTGGAGCTTTACCAAGAACTTTATTCATTCTGGGAATCAGTGGGGGAAGGGGGTCCTTTTTTCACAGGCGTACACCAATGTTATCTTCTGACATATATCTATGTGGATGAATAATAGCGAATTTACGCAGCTGCATAATGATGACACTGGGTGACATAACTATTCCATTACCATCTTAGTAGGAACGGGAGGCTGATTCTTGACCAGAGCAATACCTGCGTAGAGATTATGTATTTACCCATATTTAGCCTAACTAAAGCCGCCCATTCATATGAAATAATTGTCGGCCTGTTCATCTGATCACTATTTCTCCCGACTCCACCATGAACACGCACACTCGTTTATTTTAATGGAGAGAAGGCAGCGGCTTATCTCCTGCGAAACAATGGATTGGGATGTTGTAATCCAATATGCCCGATTCCTCTTACCCTAGACATTTGCCATCAGGAGACAGTCAGGAGACCCACATACATGTGTATGGCCAGCTTTAGAATGTTAAATTTCTCAGTATATAAAATACTATATTCCCTTACAAAATAGCACTGAGAACCGGTTGACAATCACAACCCCTAAGGGTCCTAATACATGGGAAAATGTGGCCCGTGAAAATGATCGCTGATCAACGAGACAGATCGTTGATCGGCGCTCATTTGCTCCTTTCACAAGTAATTATTGGTTATGTATGGGGACGACCGATCGTTACTACTATTGTCCGTTCCCATACATTTCCATCATGTAGGTAGCACATCTCCGGGTTTACACAGGGACATATGCTGCCGACTAGCGACCACTTTTTTTAGCGCATAAATGAGCAGATCAGTTGATGAACGAGTGTTTGCTCGATACATAATTAGTACGGTTGTAAAAAGACACAGATCCATCAAGTTTAACCAAGGGTTGGGAAAAGGGAAAAATTGATCGACTGATCGTTTACACAGGGGACTGAGCGTTCATATAAACGCTTGTTTGCCAGATGATTGTAAGAGGGGCTTAAAGAGGCTCTGTCACCAGTTTATAACTTCCCTATATTCTGCTTAATCTGATACACTTTTCTTCATTCATGCCCAGCTTATTTAACAGCACAGCGTGATCTCGCGAGATCACGCTTTGATGAGACTTCCTCCCACAGGTTCTTCACCAGAGCGATGGAAGAGTCAACAGACATCTCGCGAGATCACGCTGTGCAGTGAAACATGTTGGGCATGAATGAAGAGAAGTGTATGACGCTGATTGGTCAGCGTCATACACTTTTCTATACAACGCCCACTTGGTGAAAAGTAAAAAAAAAACGCCCAGTTGGGCATTTAGAACAAATTAACATAAGACTAAAAATGATCATAACTTGGTAAAAAATATAATTTAAAAAAAAACAACAACACTGTTGTTATCTACATTAAAGCCCCTATCAGATTAGGTAGGAGATAGGGCACTTATAAATTGGTGACAGAGCCTCTTTAAGCTGGATTCATACATCGCGTGTTTGTTGCAGATTTAGTTGCAGATTTTGATGCAGATTTTTGAGCCAAAGCCAAAAGTGGTTTGAAAAGGCGTAGGAAATATAATTGAAAAACTTATACTACTCCTTCCTCCTGGATCTACTGGCTTTATGCACCATAAGTGTTACCCCAAGCAACTTTTCAGATAGGGTTGGATACCCGTGCAGCCAGATATTCTCCAGTTAAGGTGTTCATTGCCCTCAATCAGGAGCAGACACCTGGCACACACCTAATATGCTTGTACCCGCCATAATGGTGCATCGTCATACGGCCTGCTGCACTATCCTCGCCAACACACCATAGTGTCTAGTGCAAATGCGTTCACTGTAAGCCCGATCTCTGCTTAATAATGAGATCAATGACCTACAAAACATAACTGAATGAGTGTAAGTGGTGCCACATCTCCCATTCTCTGTAAGAGTCCTCTCAGCCACTCACCCTTACCAAGCAGGTTCACATGTCAGTTTTCCCAAACCAACTCCACGATCCCCTATTTTAAAGGTGTTATAAGGGACAGGGAACCAGAACACCATAGCCTGCTTGGAACCACTTTAGGTACCGCAATGGGTGCAACTGCACCCTCTAGTCTTACTTTAATAGTAAGATTCCTGTCCAAGTATAGAGTTCCGGTTAAAGTGCAGAAAAAAAAGACTAAAGTTGAGCAGAGAAAAATTTCCCTTCAGTGATCACACTACGTGTTCTGGAGGAGGCAGTGTTATAGAGGAGGGGGATGATAAGCTACTGTCACTCTCCTTCCACATTCACACTTCCTGCTATTTACGGGGAAATTTACATAATCACACAGGGATACACAAGTGAAATGTTCTGGCATATGTTACTATGTATAGTTTCTCCTTAAAAAAAAGAAAGAATGCATTTTCTGGTAGGACTAGAAACTCAAAATATTACCCTTTTTGAATTTTTTTGGCCAATGTTTTAAATACAACAGGGACTACATCAGAATAGAGTTTCTATATTCCCCCATGTTCATGTGGTACTGTCTCACCCTCCAAAACAAAAGCATTCAATTTGTTAGGTAGGAAATTATATGGGCAGCACGACACATGGCCGGGATTCTCAACCGTGGGAATGATTTTCCACATGGTCCCTTTATTGCAAATATATTTGACCCTTCCACAACTATGGCAAAACAGCAGTGTCACATCTGTGGGATATGTGGACCCACTAGGCTGCTCCGCCATAGCGGAGTAGCAACTGGCCAAACTACAATCAATAACATCCTCTGGGGTAAACGTACCTGGGCGGGATGTTCAGGTAGATGCTCGGAGTAGCAGACGCGTGGCACAGGTGATGCTTGACGTGGCAGACGACACCAGATGTGGCAGATGACACTAGACATAGCAGGATACCAGAAGTGGCAGATGACTCAGAACGTGGCAAATGACAACGCGACTCCAACACTAGATGCAGCTCAGGAACAAGCACAGTTATGGGATACAGGTAATAGGATACGGAAACATTGGGAGCAGGATAACAATTAAGGGACCATTTGCAAGACTAACATGGGAATACAACAACAATGCTCAGGCAAGGAGTGGAAGGGCAGAGCCCTTTATATAGTCCAGGAAGTAAGGGAATAGGCTAGGAAACATTTAGTTGGTCCGCGCGCTGGTGCTGTAAGGCCGGGGATTAGCGCGCACGCACACCCTAGAAGCAGGAGGATGCAGCCGCACGAGTTGGCACCGATATGCTCTCAGTGTCCCGAGGTCGCGCCTGCCGGTAAGTACGGACACCATTACCTTTGCTTGTATTTGGTTATGGACTCCAATTTCTCATGAAACCAATTCAATGCAATATTGTGACATACACGCAAAACCCTTGAAAGCCTGCAGTTCACATCATAACCACTGGATGACCCCACATAAAGCATAGATATCCCGTGACAGAATATTGCGAAATCATGTTTGTTTTTTTCAAAGCTGATGTTCTTGCGCCACACATCTCTGAATATGTTGAGATAAGAAGAAAGGTAGGGAAGGACACATCTGTAGTGTAACACTGGCGGTGGGTGTCGCTCTTTCTGGCGGTCCCTGCCGCTGGGTTACTTATCTCTGCCGCCGGTACTCTGGTGCCTTGCTTTTAACAGCGTTCCTTGCCGGCCGGCATACTTCCTCCCCCAGCGGTCACCGATGTCAATGTGCCTTAACTCACTGTCACCGCGCTACTTTTCTCCCTTCTGCTTCCTCTGTTGCTTAGGGCACTCAAATTATTCCCCAACCTATCCCTGATGCCCGATGCATATTTAAAGCAGCTTTACAGGTCACATGCCTGAGCAACTTCGGTTCAACTTTATTTTGTTCCTGCGATGGTTCCAAACTGAATCCTGCTACTTATTAGCAGTCCATATCTCGCTACTTATTAGCAGTCCGTATCCCGCTGTCTGCTACCAGTCCATATCCCGCCATCTACTACCAGTCCATATCCTGCTACCCGCAACCAGTTTATATTATGCTACCTGATACGAGCCTGAGGCCTGCTATCTGTAGCCAACCTATGTCCTGCTGCGAGCCTAAGACCTGCTACGAACCTGTGTCCTCAGACCGGTACCTGCTTGTTACGGTATAATCTGCCTGAGCCTAACCTTACGTGTACTTCACTGTTGTCTCCTGGTCCATATGGCCAGCTGTTATACATACCACCTCAAGAGGTAGCGACCTGGTAGACAGTGAAGTCCAGACCCATGTACAGGGGTTAAAGGGAGAATACCGGGGAAGCTACTTAGACAATGCCATTAGAGGTGGCGCAAAGTCAAACCGGTCATATAGCACAGTGGGTCTACAACCCGCTTGTTATTATATGTATGGCCAATGTTACCTATATTGCTACGGTCCAGTGGCGCTCCCTCTTCCCACCATCGTCTCTCGCTATCGGCAGCCTACATGAATCTTTCCTGTCCCGCCAGATCTCACTTTAACCTCCGGTTAGTGTTCCTGACTGCCAGAAGCGTAACTATTGTATTGTATTTCCTCATTCTGGTTATGAACTTATGCTATATTGTGACCTTCGCTCCTGCCTCTATTCATCGAATATAAGTCTCATACTTTCCATACTGGTCTTCCTGATATCGATCTCAGCTCCGTCATCTGCCCACGTCTTAAATCTTCACTGGTACGTCTGCCCAGGTCTGACCGCCTTAGGCCTCATGCACACGGCCATGCCCGTAATCACGGCCCACAATTTATCGTCATGCCCTTGAATGCTATCTTCAGCAGTCCATCTGCCGCCAATCGTTTTCTACTCCAGTGGCTTGGACCTGGGGTCCCCAGGTAATGTAAATAAAATAAAAAAATGGTGAGGGGTCCCCACCATTTTTCAGAACCGACCAGATACAACACAGCAGCAGGATAGCATTACCACTGTTTTTTTGGCTTTCCCAGCCTAGTAGTACCAGCCTGCAGCCGTCCCAGTGCCCGACCATCACTACAGATGGTCGGGTACTGCATCGCACCCAGCTCCTCCTGTTACCTCTGGTGGCAGTAGGTACTGGGGTAATAATGGGGGTTAGTGCTAGCCTTTTCACCAGCTAACATTAAGCCCCGCCTTAGTAATGGATGCTGTCAATCAGCCAGCGGCAATTACTAAGGCGGTAGTAATAAAGTTTAAAAAAATACAGGGACATAAAAATAATATTTTATTGAAATAAAAAAAAACACAAGACCCTCATTAAAGTGTAGCCAAACTTCTGACATGTCATAGTGTCATTGGTTGGGGTCCAAGCGCTGAGACCCCCACCAATCGCTAGAACGAAGCGGCTGAAGGTCTCATGTGAGCACTCAGCCGATTCGTGTCTGTTCGGCTTTTTCCGGAAATAAATGCATCGGTGTACGGACTCAATAGAAAGTCTATGAGCCCGTACTCCGATACATCGGCTTTCCTGAAAAAGCCGAACAGATACGAAGTGACTGAGCGCTCACACAAGAGCTTCAGCTATTTCGTTCTAGCGATTGGTGGGGGTCTCAGTGCTCGGACCCCCACCAATCCAAACTTCTGACATGTCACTATAACATGTCAGAAGTTTGTCAAACGTTTAGCTACACTTTAACCATTTTATTGAGAATAAAAAAAATGCCGTAATCGAAGTAGTCCTCGAATCCGACGTGGTCCAACAACCTGAACCTGTAAACCGAACACAAAAAAAATTTGTAACATAAAAAAGCAAAACAATTCTTATACTTACCTTTCCTGGGTTCAGCGCTGGAGCCGCAATGTCAGCAAGCTGGGCCCTATATCTAATCCTATCTTGTGTGATGCTGTCTGCTGAGCCACTGTATCTAATCCTATCCATAGCTATAGGGTCAGAGTGCTACAGATATGCTGTCTCATATATATATATATATATATATATATATATATATATATATATAATATTTATACAAATATAAATTTTGTGGTGCCCCTGGCTGCTAGTGCGGCATCGTTGGGTTACTTAGGAGACTTAGCGATGCAGCTGAAAGAAGAAGTTGGGGGTGGGCAAAAAAGGACTTTTGCATCGGGGCCCATGGGCCTTTAGCTACGCCCCTGTAAAAACCTATCAGACACGTGATCATAGAGTGTGAGCTGCCTAGATTCTTGAAGAGGTGGGTAAAGTAGTAAAAAGGCCCTTGCTATCCCTAAGTACATTTTCAAGGTGTACTATGAACATTGTTAGTTGAGAAAATATTAAAGGGGTTGTATGAGATTAGAAAAAAGGGTGTGTTTTTTTTTGTGCAGAAACAGCACGACCCCAGTTCAATGGTTGTGTTTGGTATTGCAAAAACCCAGCCCATTTCACTTGAATCGAAAGCTGCAATACCAGACATTAACCACTGGACTAGAATGGTGCTGTTTCGTGAAAAAAAAAAGTATACTTTTTTTTCTATTCTCATACAAACCCTTTAACGATAGGTCCATGCCCAAAATACTAATACAAAAAAAAGACCATACAATTGGTAAAAAGCCACTAACTGCAAAGTCTTTAGCTTATAAAAAATACTACGTTATACGAACCACTTATGTATATAGTCACACAACTGTATGTAAATGTGTCTGGAGGTTTTCAGCACTGGATATATATGACATAAAGAAGTGGTGCAGGGACATTTCAGGACTTCCCATTAAAAAACACTACACTCAGAGTCTCCCAAGACTGAAAGAGCTGATAACAGGGAACAATACATTGTATTGATCTTCACAGCAAATGTTAATAATATAGACTGGCGATTTAGTGTCCTGTAAAGATAACCTGTAGGCTTGGCTATATAGTAAGCAGGGAGTGTCCACATGCCGAGTTCATTGTCATAATAGGACATGGTATATATATTCCCAAAGTGCGGAGAAGCAGTACAAGGATCCAGCAGTTAGTATAAACAATTTACCCTTGTACAGATTTTTTTTTATATGTTTTCCAGGGCCAGGACAAGGGGTAGGTAGAGGCCCATATCTAGGGGTGGCCCTGTGGGGAAGCTAGGGGTGGACTATAGCTCACACATCACCTTCAGGAAGTCATCAGACTATAGTTTATCTACCCTCTTGTAAGGCTTCATTCACATCTGTGTCGGGAGACTCGGTTCATGGGTTCCGTCTGGGCTTTCCGTCAAGGGAACCCATGAATGGAATCCAAACTGAAAGAAATGGAAACCATAGGCAGAGGCGTAGCACCGGGGGCAAAGATTCAGTTTGGCGTCTGTCCCCCCCAAACCTCTTTCCCGACATCTCCTTCCCCCTCGCCATGTTTGTTTTCCCTAACAATCAATGAGGTGTAATTTTTTTCCACATTTTTTTAATGTAACTCGAGCATAAAGCCATTTGTACAATTTACAAGCAATATAGTTCTATATACAGCACCGGAACAAAGCTCAGTACATATATACAACACCAGAACCAAGCTCATTACATATATACAACACCAGAACCAAGCTCAGTACATAAATACAGCTCCAGACACAAGATCAGTACATATATACAGCACCAGAACAAAGCTCAGTACATATATACAGTGCCAGAACCAAGCTCAATACATATATAAAGTGCCAGAATCAAGCTCAGTACATATATACAACACCAGAACAAAGCTCATTACATATATACAGCATCAGCACGAATACAGCTCAATTTAGTGCAACCCCTGCAGTATAGGTTTGCACTAAATTGTATACAGCTCCTATGGCCCAAACAATGATAAGGATATGCTGGGAGTTGCTGTTTCACAAAAAAAAAATCATACCACCCATCATCTCGCTGCAGTGACTACAGTACTGATTAGAGGCAGAATAAACATTTACATTAAGTGACTCGCCGGTGACGATCTCAGATTCTAGTTGTTCTTTTTCTCTTTTTTTCTTCATCCGGTCAAGACCTCTATGATGACTTCTCCCGGCCACAGCCCATTTCTGCAATTTGCAAATCAGATGTCTTCAGCTTCTCACTGTTCAAACATTTCTGCACCTATAAACAAATATAAAGTTATCATGGTGCCAGACACTTACATATAATAGCACCATACACTGTACCTCTAATTATAATAGCACCATACACTATCCTTGATTATAATAGCACCATACACACCACCTCTAATTATAATAGCACCATACACTGTGTCCCACACACATACACCGTGCCCCCTATAGATAGTGCCCCAATAGAGCCCCATGTAAATAGTGCCCTACATAGATCCTCTATAGATAGTGGCCCCCTGTAGATAGTGCCCCCATAGAGCCCCATGTAGATAGTGCCCTACATAGATCCCCTGTAGATAGTGACCCCCATAGAGCCCCTGTAGATAGCGCCCCACATACAGCCCCCTGTAGATAGTGTCCCACATATAGCCACCCCTGTAGATAGTGCCCACATATAGCCACCCCTGTAGATAGTGCCCCACATATAGCCCCCCTGTAGATAATGCTCCACATATAGCCCACCCCTGTAGATAGTGCCCTACATATATCTCCCCCTATAAATAGTGCTCCACATGTAGCCCACCCCTGTATATAGTGCCTCACATATAGCTCCCCCTACAGTGCTACATATATAGCCTACCCCTTTATATAGCTCCCCTGTAGATATAGCCCACCCCTGTATATAGTGTCCAACATATAGCCCACCCCTGTAGATAGTGCCCTACACATATCTCACCCTATAAATAGTGCTGCACATATAGACCAACCCCTGTATATAGTGCCTCACATATAGCTCCCCCTACAGTGCTACATATATAGCCTACCCCTGTATATTGCTCCCCTGTAGATATAGCCCACCCCTGTATATAGTGTCCAACATATAGCCCACCCCTGTAGATAGTGCCCTACACATATCTCACCCTATAAATAGTGCTGCACATATAGCCCACCCCTGTATATAGTGCCTCACATATAGCTCCCCCTATAGTGCTCCACATATAGCCCACCCTTGTATATAGCCCCCCTGTAGATAGAGCCAACCTCTGTATATAGCCCCCCTGTAGATAGAGCCAACCTCTGTATATAGCCCGCCTGAAGATAGAGCCTGCCCTCTGTAGATAGAGCTTCCCCCTATAGATAATGTCACTTACATTTCTATTAGGATAAAAAACCAAAACTTTACATACTCACCTAAATCCCGTTGCCGAACCATCTGGTGTCAATACAGACCTGCTCTCTTCTGACATCCTCGCGCCGCTTGCGTTGTTGAAAGGCGCTGACTTACAGCGCAGAATGACTTGCCTTGTCAATCAGTGCCTTTCAACGATGCAAGCAGCGCAACGAGGTAATCTTGCCGCTTGAGTCATTGAAAGGCGATGAATGGCTGAGCACGGAACGCACCCGGCTGTTCATCGCCTATAGTGCAGGAGGGGGTGGCTGGTTTCAGTGGCGCCGGCCGCCCCCTTAGAGAGGCAGCGGCCAGCCGTCATGGACGGTGCACTCCTGGTGCCCCCCCACCTTCTTTCTTAGTTGCGCTCGGGGCACATGCCCCGCCTGCCCTCCCCCTAGCTACGCCCCTGTCATAGGTTTCCGTTCCGTTTGCATCACCATTGATTTCAACGGTGAGGAATCCGGTGCAAATGGTTTCCGTTTGTCACTGTTGTGTAAGGTTTCCGTCGTTTAGACGGAATCAATACCGTAGTCGACTGCGCTATTCATTTCGTCAAAACGACGGAACCCTTAAACAACGGTGACAAACGGAAACCATTTGCACCGGATACGTCACCATTGAAATCAATGGTGATGCAAACAGAAACCTATGGTTTCCGTTTGTTTCAGTTTGGATTCCGTTCATGGGTTCCCCTGATGAAAAGCTCAGACGGAACCAATGAACGGAGTCCCGACGCAGATGTGAACGAAGCCTAATATAGTCAGAAACAAAAGCATGTAGGGGGAGGTTTACTAAGCAAATTGCATCAGAAATCTGGCACAAATGGCACCACAAAACTGGCGCTCATAGCACGCGACAACTTTAACATGTGTTATAGACGACTCCCTTTACACCTTTCTAGACAGTTTTGAAAGTGTCTAGAAAAGGACGTGGCTAAAATGAGCTGAAAAATTCGCCAGATTTATTATTACTGTGCACCTTTTTTTTGGGCAAAATACTGATGTAAAGTAGACCAGTCATGGGGAAGAGAAAAGCGTCCAACATGTATAGCAAGATGCGGCAATTTATCATACAGCGTGCACCACTGTGATAAACTTGGCGCATTTGTCTGGTCTGGTCTTCTCCTGCCTTACTTTAAGACAGTAAGGGTATGTTCACACGCACTATATACGGACATAATTCAGGCGTTTTACGCCTGGAATTACGGCCGAAAATACTGCTTGAAAGCGTCGGCAAAGATCTGCCCATTCATTTGAATGGGCTTTACGATGTTCTGTGCAGACGGTCATTTTTTTTAAAAAAGACGCCCGCGTCAAAGAAGTGCCTGTCACTTCTTGGGACGTAATTGGAGCCGTTTACCACTGACTCCATAGAAAAACAGCTCCAATTACATCCGTAATGGACGCTGCGAAAAACGCCTGCACATGCCATTACGTCTGAAATTCAGGAGCTGTTTTCGCCTGTTTTCGCCAGCTCCGTAATTTCAGCCGTAACGGACGTGCACATGTGAACATACCCTTATAATAATTCCTAAATCCTCCCCATACATCTTATTATCCAATTCCAGCAAAATATGAACATTTTCTACCAAAAAATCTTACCATTTCAGAAGGGTCCAGTACAAGGCTACATTCAGATGAACGTGTCCGATTTGCGTGTGTAAAAAACACAGCGTTTTTCCTGCATTTCCTGACCTTGTGCGTTGAGTATTGGATCAGCGTGCTTTGCGTGTGGCATGGATTTTTCACGTCAATGCAAGAACCTCATATTTTTAATTATTTATTTCTCTGCTTTTCAATGTATTTGATGCGTGAAACACGGACAGCGCATAGATGTCGCCCGTGTGCTGTCCGTGGTTTGCAAGCACCCATAGACAACAATGGCCGACTAGGTGCATGAAAACACACCAATATAGGACATGCAGTGAGTTTCACGCAATGGACACACGCAACGGACACACGCAACGGACACACGCAACGGACACACGCAACGGACACACGCAACGGACACACGCAACGGACACACGCAATGGACATACGCAACGGACACACGCAACGGACACACGCAACGGACACACGCAATGGACACGCGCTGCGTGAAAAACAACCCATGTGTGAATGGCCCCATTGAATTGTATGGATCCGCGTGCTGTGTGTGCACAGCACACGGACGAGTATTACGCTGGCCTAATGCACAATAATGTAAGAGTTTTTACTGTCCGCAAATACGAATGCACATCCGTAACCGTCTGCAATTACGGAAGCGACCAAGGACTTCTATGGTCAAGTCTGTGCAATAGGACATGCTCTATATTTTGCAGATTATTTCTACGGCCCAGACCCGTCCGGAAATATACAGAAAGGCGTCCATGGCCAATAGAAATGAACGGCTCTTCTCTTCTTCTTCCGGACGAATGTCTCTTTTGGCGCGCTTAATGAATAGCGTGTCATCAAAGACGTCCGTTCAATAATTTGAATTAGTCTAAAATCGTATTTTCTTTATCATCTATTACAGAAACTTGGGTATGTTTTATAGTTTTATGCATCTTAAGGCTCTTTTACACCGGCCAATTATCAGGCAAACGCTCGTTCATCGGCTGATTGTATCGTTTTAGCTGCCTAAAATATTTTTGTTGTCGGCAGCGCATCTCCCTGTGTAGACATGATACAAATGTATGGGGACGAGTGATCGGAGTAAGGAGCGCTCGTCCCCATACTAGCTCCTTGTGGAAGGAGCAAACGAACGCCGATCAACGAGATGTCTCATTGATGGGCGCTCGTTTACACGGCCCAGGACCTTTGTACTCCAAAATATGTCATATAGACAAAATAGGGATTTTCTTTTTGTCACCAATTCGCTTGGGAACACTAAGGCTTTGTTCACACAGTGCAGATTTGCTGCAGATTTTGCATGTATTTTTTAAGCCAAAACCAGTAGCGGAACCTAAACAGAAGAAATTTATAAAGGAAGGCCTTAAAGCATCACCTCTCCTGAATTCTGGTTTTGGCTTAAAAAATGCATGCAAAATCTGCATCAAATCTGCACTGTGTGAGCAAGGCCTTTTAGTACTTTAATTATTGCTCATATTAGTATTATGTTTGATTAGAATTTGAGGTTTTAGGATACAAATCGTCTCCTTTATGTGATATAAAACAAACCTTCAGAAAAAACTAATTTAGCATTTTTAAAGGGCCAGTACGTATAAGCAAAAAAAAAAAAAAGTGCATGCAAAACTGATCCTGTGTGATTGCAATAGGTTATTCCTGCAATCTCCATCATCTCGTATTTTGCATTGTGAGATCTCCGCGACATTTGTTTGTGTGGATCATATTCCCTCTACAAGCAGGTGCAGCACTGGCCTCCCAGCAAGTAAATGCCAGCGCCATTACTAGCGCAGCAGCTGCCATCCTGATATCCAGCACTTCATTTTAGTCTGGAGCAGTCACAAAAACTTTGATACGTCTGGTCACCCTTCCTCTGACCCTTCCCTTGTCTTCTGATGTCTTTGTTCAGCACATGTTGTTGGTGCAGGGTCTAAGTAGTGACACAAGTGCTGGCTGCACGTCTCAAGTGCTCGTGTCACCACCTCACTGATCTACAAGGGATTGTACCGAAGTGCTTCATATGTAATTATAAAGTCTTGGAAGATTCTGGGAATATCCAAAATGTAAAGGGACATGAATCAATTTCCTAATTTCTATCAGTACATCCAAGATATTAGTGAGATTAGATAGATAGATAGATAGATAGATAGATAGATAGATAGATAGATAGATAGATAGATAGATAGATAGATAGATAGATAGATAGATGATAGATAGATAGATAGATAGATAGATAGATAGATAGATAGATAGATAGATAGATAGATAGATAGATAGATAGATAGATAGATAGATAGATGATAGATATGAGATAGATAGATAGATAGATAGATAGATAGATAGATAGATAGATAGATAGATAGATAGATAGATAGATAGATAGATAGATAGATAGATAGATAGATAGATAGATAGATAGATAGATATTAGATAGATAGATAGATAGATAGATAGATAGATAGATAGATAGATAGATAGATAGATAGATAGATAGATAGATAGATAGATAGATAGATAGATAGATAGATAGATAGATAGATAATTAATCACCATCATCTTGACTTGGCAATTGTTGCCCACTCTTCCTAGCAAAAGCTCCAAATCTGTCAGATTGCGGGGGCATCCACCGTGTACAGCCCTCTTCAGGTCACCCCACAGATTTTCAATGGGATTCAGGTCTGGGCTCTGGCTGGGCCATTCCAAAACTTTGATCTTCTGGTGAAGCCGTTCTTTTGTTGCTTTGGGTCGTTGTTGTGCTGAAAGGTGAAATTTCTCTTCGTCTTCAGCTTTTTAGCAGAGGCTGCAGGTTTTTTGCCAATATTGACTGATATTTGGAACTGTTCATAATTCCCTTCACCTTGACTAAAGCCCCAATTCCAGCTGCAGAAAAAAAAGCACCAAAGCATAATGCTGCCTCCACCATGCTCCATAATGCTGCCTCCACCATGCTCCATAATGCTGCCCCCACCATGCTCCATAATGCTGCCCCCACCATGCTTCATAATGCTGCCTCCACCATGCTTCATAATGCTGCCCCCACCATGCTCCATAATGCTGCCTCCACCATGCTTCATAATGCTGCCTCCACCATGCTTCATAATGCTGCCTCCACCATGCTCCATAATGCTGCCTCCACCATCCTCCATAATGCTGCCTCCACCGTGCTCCATAATGCTGCCTCCACCGTGCTCCATAATGCTGCCTCCACCATGCTCCATAATGCTGCCTCCACCATGCTCCATAATGCTGCCTCCACCGTGCTCCATAATGCTGCATCCACCGTGCTCCATAATGCTGCCTCCACCATGCTTCATAATGCTGCCTCCACCATGCTTCATAATGCTGCCTCCACCATGCTTCATAATGCTGCCTCCACCATGCTTCATAATGCTGCCTCTACCATGCTCCATAATGCTGCCCCCACCATGCTCCATAATGCTGCCTCCACCATGCTCCATAATGCTGCCTCTACCATGCTCCATAATGCTGCCCCCACCATACTCCATAATGCTGCATCCACCGTGCCCCATAATGCTGCCTCCACCATGCTCCATAATGCTGCCTCTACCATGCTTCATAATGCTGCCTCTACCATGCTCCATAATGCT
This sequence comes from Rhinoderma darwinii, assembly GCF_050947455.1. Classification (NCBI taxonomy): domain Eukaryota; kingdom Metazoa; phylum Chordata; class Amphibia; order Anura; family Rhinodermatidae; genus Rhinoderma; species Rhinoderma darwinii. The sequence goes on along the minus strand of NC_134689.1, from coordinate 13,433,905 downwards.
GCCTCCACCATGCTTCATAATGCTGCCTCTACCATGCTCCATAATGCTGCCCCCACCATGCTCCATAATGCTGCATCCACCGTGCCCCATAATGCTGCCTCCACCATGCTCCATAATGCTGCATCCACCGTGCCCCATAATGCTGCCTCCACCATGCTCCATAATGCTGCCTCCACCATGCTCCATAATGCTGCTTCCACCATCCTCCATAATGCTGCCTCCACCATGCTCCATAATGCTGCCTCCACCATGCTCAATAATGCTGCCTCTACCATGCTCCATAATGCTGCCTCCACCATGCTCCATAATGCTGCCTCCACCATGCTCCATAATGCTGCCTCCACCATGCTACATAATGCTGCCCCCACCATGCTCCATAATGCTGCATCCACCGTGCTCCATAATGCTGCCTCCACCATGCTCCATAATACTGCCTCCACCATGCTCCATAATGCTGCCTCCACCATGCTCCATAATCCTGCCTCGATCATGCTTCATAATGCTGCCCCCACCATGCTCCATAATGCTGCCCCCACCATGCTCCATAATGCTGCCCCCACCATGCTCCATAATGCTGCCCCCACCATGCTTCATAATGCTGCCCCCACCATGCTCCATAATGCTGCCTCCACCATGCTCCATAATGCTGCCTCCACCATCCTCCATAATGCTGCCTCCACCATCCTCCATAATGCTGCCTCCACCATCCTCCATAATGCTGCCTCCACCATGCTCCATAATGCTGCCCCCACCATGCTCCATAATGCTGCCTCCACCATGCTCCATAATGCTGCCTCCACCATGCTCCATAATGCTGCCTCCTCCATGCTCCATAATGCTGCCCCCACCATGCTTCATAATGCTGCCTCCACCATGCTTCATAATGCTGCCCCCACCATGCTCCATAATGCTGCCTCCACCATGCTTCATAATGCTGCCTCCACCATGCTTCATAATGCTGCCTCCACCATGCTCCATAATGCTGCCTCCACCATCCTCCATAATGCTGCCTCCACCGTGCTCCATAATGCTGCCTCCACCATGCTCCATAATGCTGCCTCCACCATGCTCCATAATGCTGCCCCCACCATGCTCCATAATGCTGCCCCCACCATGCTCCATAGTGCTGCCTCCACCATGCTCCATAATGCTGCCTCCACCATGATCCATAATGCTGCCTCCACCGTGCTCCATAATGCTGCCTCCACCGTGCTCCATAATGCTGCCTCCACCATGCTTCATAATGCTGCCTCCACCATGCTTCATAATGCTGCCCCCACCATGCTCCATAATGCTGCCTCCACCGTGCTCCATAATGCTGCCTCCACCGTGCTCCATAATGCTGCCTCCACCATGCTTCATAATGCTGCCTCCACCATGCTTCATAATGCTGCCCCCACCATGCTCCATAATGCTGCCCCCACCATGCTCCATAATGCTGCATCCACCGTGCTCCATAATGCTGCCTCCACCATGCTTCATAATGCTGCCCCCACCATGCTCCATAATGCTGCCCCCACCATGCTTCATAATGCTGCCTCCACCATGCTTCATAATGCTGTTCTTTTGGTGATGTGCAGTGTTGGCTTTGCAACAAACATACCTTTTGGAATTATGGGCAAAAAGTTCAACCTTGGACTCGTCAGACCATAACACGTTTTCCCACATGCTTTTGGCAGACTTGATGTAGGTCTTTGCAAAACATAGCCAGGCTTGGATGTTTTTCTTTGTTAGAAAAGGCTTCCATCTTGCCACATTACCCCACAGCCCAGACATATGAAGAATACGGGAGATTGTTGTCACATGCACTACACAACCAGTACCTGCCAGAAAGTCCTGCAGCTCCTTAAATGTTGCTGACGGCCTCTTGGTAGCCTCCCGGACCAATTTTCATCTTGTCTCTTCATCGAGTTTTGGGGGACTCCAGTTCTTGGTAATGTCACTGTTGTGCCAAAGGTAATCCACTTCTTGATGACCGTGTCCTCTGTGTTCCATGGTATCTATTATATAACCGAGAAGGGCATGGTGTCCGAAGCTCACATAGAGCTCCGTCCACATAGAGCTCCATCCACATAGAGCTCCGCCCTCAGCCCAACCGCCAGTTAGCTCCGCCCACAGCCAGAAGACTGAGGAAGGAGATGTGAGTGATTAGTGGCGTAGCTATAATGCCAACCCTCCCATACACAGTATAATGCCCCCATATGTACGGTCCTAATAGAAAAATAATAACATACATACTTACCTATCCCCATTCCCCCACCGGGTGGAGGATCCTTCTCCTCCTCCAGTCTGTTCGATGTGAGTGACTCGGTGCAGACAGGCGCAATGACGCCCCTACATCGCGCCTGCCTTCGCCGAGCCTCTCACAGCACACTGAGCACAGTGCAGAGGAGGCAAAGGATCCTCCACCCGTCGTGGGAACAAGGATAGGCAAGTATGTATGTTATTATTTTTCTATTTGGTCCGTACATATGGGGGCATTATACTGTGTATGGGAGGGAGGGGGCATTATACTGTGTATGGGAGGGGGACTTTATACTGTGTATGGGAGGGAGGGGGGCATTATACTGTGTATGGGAGGGAGGGGGGGCATTATACTGTGTATGGGAGGGAGGGGGCATTATACTGTAGGGGCAGCTATGGGGAGCATTATGATGTGTGGGGGCAGCTATGGGGAGCATTATGCTGTGTGGGGCAGCTATGGGGGCATTATACTGTGTGGGAGAAGCTATGGGGGCATTATACTGTGTGGGGGCAGCCATGGGGGGCATTATACTATGGGGGCAGCTATGGAGGGCATTATACTGTTGGGGCAGCTATGGGGGGCATTATACTGTGTGGGGGAAGCTATGGGGGGCATTATGCTTTGTGGGGCAGCTATGAGGGGCATTATACTGTGTGGGGGCAGCTATGGGGAGCATTATACTGTGTGAGGGCAGCTATGGGGGTATTATATGGTGTGGGGTCAGCTATGAGGAGCATTTATGTATACCTGTGTTAACAGACCACTGGAATTCCTTTTGCTAGCAAACCCGTGTAACGGGTTTTCTATACTAGTATCTAATGCCTTGGAAATTCTTTGGTACCCTTCTCCTGACTGATGCCTTTAAACAATCAGATCCCTTTGATGTGTTGTAAGCTCTTTACGCACCATGGCTTTTGCGGTCACATGCAGCAAAGAAAATGTCAGGAAAATCCCAATAGAACAGCTGAACTTTATATGGGGATACTCAAAATCACTATAAATAATGGCAGCTAAGTACTGACTACTATTTAAATGTGATTGGCTAATGCTGAATACAACCACAACCCCAATTATAAGAGGGTGTTCACACTTATGCAACCACATTATTGTAGTTTTGTCATTTTTATTTTTCCCCTCTAAATGATTTCAATTTGTTTTTGAATGGAATTGTACAGATTATGGGTCACATTAAAGGTGGAAAAAGTTCTGAAATTATTCATTTTGTACTGATTTTTTAACATGACAAAAACCTGGCATTTTAACAGGGGTGTGTAGACTTTTTATATCCACTGTAGACTCTTTCTCTCTAAAGAGAACCCAGCACGTCTGGTAATTACAAGGACAGCCCATTGAATTCAATCAGCACTGTGTAATACTGTATTTCCCCTGTGGTGGCGCTGCAGAGGAATTACACACTGAATACCAGTTTCCCCCAAGGATTACCAATGCTATAGTTGGGGGATCCTGTTACAGATTTTGCATTGGGCCCAGGGGCTTTCAGTTACGTCCCTGATCATACCTAAAGTAAGCAGTATCCATGCTAAGCTGTGCTTTCTGGAAAGGAAAGAGTTAAAACAACATTCAAATAAGGTTAAGGTGCCAAATAGTAGTTGTACCTGTCTGTAAAGTTTGGAATTTTTAACATTTTAGTTTCCAGAGCACACACTTTGCAGGAAACAGTAAACACTTGCTTCTATAGGAACTCTGCATAAATAATCCGAATGTGATTTACTCTGAAGGGGACGACGAAAGCTTCTCCCCAGGTAAAGAAAATACAAAATCTGTGCTCTATCCTGGGGCATGATGGGACGGCAAACAGTATAAACAACAAATATGTCGTCAAATATTAATATGTAACTTTCTTTTGTTTTATTTTTATACATTTTTTATCTATATTTTGTGTGACTGGATTTACTGTTTATTCTGCTACATTCACTTTTACGCTCGTACTCTCATTTATCTCTTTGTTCCACTCCAGGACAGTGCCACCTAATGGCCGCTCACTGTTACTTCACTGGCAAGTCACGCTCTGTATGTTTACACTGCGAATTGGAGAGCACTTCATGTAAAACCCTCTTGCATTGTGGTAAGCCGGAGACCCTCATGCAGATAGTATGTCGCTAGATACTACCGGTTTAGAGATTAATAGTCTGCATGTAAACATGGACATAGTGGCCACTGAGAGCGGGCATAAGCTAAACTGGTAATTATAGAGTGGTGCTCTACAATGTGGGCAAAGTAAGTGATCAAATTAAATTGACGGCAACAACCTTTGCATATGTAAAAAATAGACAAAAAAATGTAAAAGAAATTCCAGTATTTGCTCCTTTAATCTCTGTGAGAAGAATTCTTCTACATGTGATATATCTGGACACACAGATGCGTGACTCGTTACAGGGTCATGTGATGGACACACAGGTCCCCGGCTCATTACAGGGTCATGTGATGGACACACAGGTGCACGGCTCCTTACAGGGTCATGTGATGGACACACAAGTGCTTGGCTCGTTACAGGGTCATGTGATGGACACACAGGTTCGCGGCTCGTTGCACGGTCATGTGATGGACACACAGGTGCACGGCTCATTACAGTATCATTATGTGTATCAGAGCAGTGTCTTGTAATGAGCCATGAACCTGTGTGTCCATCACATGACCAGGACAGAATTGTATCTCTTGGAAGTAAACAATGGAGGTTCCTATTAAATGACAGCAAACAGTGATCTTGAAAACCGTTAGATATTAATACAGAAAAATATTGAAAAAATATATTACTCTTTATTATGCAAAGAATAACCTTTATGTGCCGAAACTGGAATATCACTTAACCCCTTAACGCACCAGGACGTGCCCGCATGTCGTGGTGCAGGGGTTGAAGTATGGCGGAAGCTCACGCGCTGAGCCCGCTTTATACGCTGCGGGTGTTAGCTGTATATTACAGCTGACACCTGGGACTAACGGCAAGGATAGAAGTTAACATAACTGGTTCTGCCGCATCCGTAAAGGTCTGAGCTATTACAATATAACGTTATTTAACCTGCTCGGTGAACGCTGTAAAAATAATAATAATTTAAATGCCCAAATGTTTTTTGGTCCCCTTAGCTCCCCCATAAAATGGAATAAAAAGTGATCAAAAAGTCACATGTACCCCAAAATGGTATTAATAAAACGTACAGCTCACCCTGCAAAAAATAAGCCCTCACACGATGGGGAAAAAAAGGTTACGGCTCTCAGAAATTGTTTTTTATTTCTAAAAGTGGTAAAATATAAAAAAAAACATTTAAAAAAAACATACATTTGGTATTGCCGTAATCATTTCAATCTGCAGAATAAAGTGAACATGTAGTTTTTACCACACAATAAACGCTGTAAAAACGTAGCCCCAAAAATATGGCGCAATCACAGTTTTTTGCCCATTTCATCCCACAACTATATATTTTTACCATTTCTAAGTACATTAAATGGTGCCATGAAAAACTACAACTTCTCCCCCGAAAAAACAAGCCCTCGTACAACTATGTCGATGAAAAATTAAAAAAAATATTGTATTTGGAATGCGGGGAGGAAAAACCAAAAATGAAAAAACTAAAATTGAGGTGTTAAAAGTATTTCTTAAGGGGAGTGTATCACTATTACCTAAGACCAGAATGTTTTTTTGTCTGATTGCAATTTTTTTATTTTATTTTCTGTACATGATTATGAGGTCGGCCATCTTGCCTGAACTGCTCGCCTGCTATCTAAACAGCGGTTCAGTGACATGCTTTACAGTAATCACATGGACATATCAAAACAATAGTCTGGACATGACTATTGACTTTTATGAGAGAGTGTTGTGGGCATGCTCTATGACATCTGACGAGGTGACTGTGCAGGGAGAGGGAGGAGGGAGGAGGAGCTGAGCTGTGACCATCACCTATCATCAATGGTGTGATCCAGCTTTATAACACAAAAACATGATATAAACAATAGGACATTTTGCGGCAGTACTTCCCCTTTAACTTTCTACTGCGTCTCTTTATGTGTTGATAAGAATATAAATCTCCCCTTTAACTCCATTAAGTGGAAGTGATCCAATGTCTTAGAGTTTTCGAGTGGGAAATGACTCAATATTTAAAATACATGTCTATCCCTGACTCCTCCAATCAATCACCGGGCCGAGCCTTCAGACTTTAGTCTCGGTTAATAGCGGCGACGCAGGTTTCAGAGCTGTCGTAGATTTGTTTATTAAATGACAAGTTCCTGGGAGAGACGTGCTATCATATTGTCAAGTCTATGGAAATGCTAATCTCCCTTAATAAAGTCTCTTATCATTATTAAATATTGGCAAGGATATGAGCGAGAGTGTAGCCTGTAATATACATGCTCTCTAGATATATATATATATATAGTGCAAGATTTCCGTAAGGGTCCCCAGGAATGTAAATAATGAGTGACAACACGAGTTATTATAATAAATGCTCGGATATTATAAAATGGGAATAATCATGAAAAGATATGAAAACACATTTCTATGTTCGGGGACATGTATTTATGATTAATGGTGACAGCAGATATTTTATCAGTGCCAAAAAGGAGGCGAGAATGTGTAGCAGAATAAAAAGTTATAGGGTTTGTCTCATCTCGACAACCCCTTTCCATTTGCCTAAGGGTATGTTCACACAAAGTGTTTATAGCCGTTTTTCGGGCCGTAAACGTCTGAAAAATCAGAAGCAGAAAACCTCCAAACATCTGGCCATTGATTTCAATGAGAAAAACGGCGTCCTGTTCCGACGGGCCGTTTTTTTTCACGGCCATTTTGAAAAACAGCTGCATAAAAAAACGGCCACGAGAAAGAAGTGCAGGTCGCTTCTTGGGACGTTTTTGGAGCCGTTTTTCATTGACTCTATAGAAAACAACTCTAAAAACGGCCATAAAAAATGCAACGAAAATCGTGAGTGGCTTAATAAACGTCTGAAAATGAGGAGCTGTTTTCCCTTGAAAACAGCTCCGTATTTTCAGACTTTTTGGTTAAGCGTGTGAACATACCCTTATTATGGCATATGGCCGTCATAGTGGCGGTCCCTAACAAGAAGATCCAGAGTTGTCTGGCAGCTAATGTCTCCACCTTTGTTAAATCTGCTTGCGCGTACAGACAAGCAAAACATGTCTGTAAATGGGGGAGTAGGGGGTTAAAGGCCATTACTCCCCTAAATCCACCACTATCTTTAGCAGGGGTCTCAAGCACGCGGCCCGCGGGCCGCATGCGTCCCCTGGGCCTATCTGCGGCCCGCGGGACAGAGAGCCGCTAGTATCGGCTCTGCTCCGAGACTCTGGAATTCCCTGACATCGCTGTCCACATATGAACAGCGATGTCTGGGGCTTCCCCAGAGCCGGAGTCCCGGGCAGAGCGCTAGTACAGGCTCTGCTCCGGGACTCTGTGGAATTCCCTGACATCGCTGCCCATATATGGACAGTGTGTCAGGGTCTTCCCCAGAGCGGAGTCCCGGGCAGAGCGCTAATATCGGCTCTGCTCCGGGACTCTGGGGAAGCCTCTGACATCGCTGTTCATACATCGACAATGATGTCAGGGGCTTCCCCAGAGCAGGAGTCCCAGTGATGTCAGGAGCACAGCTGGAGTCCCAGGAAGAGCCTACTAACGCTCTGCCCAGGACTCCAGCTCTGGGGTTGCCCCTGACATCTCTGTCCATATATGGACAGTGATCTCAGGAGCAGAGCTGGAATCCCAGGCAGAGTGCCAGAAGCGGCTCTGCTCCGGGACTCCAGCTCTGGGCAAGCCCCTGACATCACTGTGGTAGCATCTGCGGAGGGCACTGTGGCAGCATCTGCGGAGGGCACTGTGGCAGCATCTACGGAGGGCACTGTGGCAGCATCTACAGAGGGCACTGTGGCAGCATCTACAGAGGGCACTGTGGCAGCATCAACAGAGGGCACTGTGGCAGCATCAACAGAGGGCACTGTGGCACCATCTACAGAGGGCACTGTGGCACCATCTACAGAGGGCACTGTGGCAGCATCAACAGAGGGCACTACGGCAGCATCCACAGAGGACACTGTGGCAGTATGTACAAGACACTGTGGCATTATCTAGGTGTGTGTTGCATTATCTACAGAGGGCACTGTGGCAGCATCTACAGAGGGCACTGTGGCAGCATCTACAGAGGGCACTGTGGCAGCATCTACAGAGGGCACTGTGGCAACATCTACAGAGGGCACTGTGGCAATATGTACAGGACACTGTGGCATTATCTAGGGGTGTGTTGCATTATCTACAGAGGGCACTGTGGCATTATCTACAGAGGGCACTGTGGCATTATCTACAGAGGGCACTGTGGCAGCATCTACAGAGGGCACTACGGCAGCATCCACAGAGGACACTGTGGCAGTATGTACAGGACACTGTGGCATTATCTAGGTGTGTGTTGCATTATCTACAGAGGGCACTGTGGCAGCATCTACAGAGGGCACTGTGGCAACATCTACAGAGGGCACTGTGGTAGCATCTACAGAGGGCACTGTGGCAGCATCTACAGAGGGCACTGTGGCAACATCTACAGAGGGCACTGTGGCAGTATGTACAGGACACTGTGGCATTATCTAGGGGTGTGTTGCATTATCTACAGAGGGCACTGTGGCATTATCTACAGAGGGCACTGGCATTATCTACAGAGGGCACTGTGGCAGCATCTACAGAGGGCACTGTGGCATTATCTACAGAGGGCACTGTGGCAGCATCTACAGAGGGCACTGTGGCAGCATCTACAGAGGGCACTGTGGCATTATCTACAGAGGGCACTGTGGCATTATCTACAAAGGGCACTGTGGCAGCATCAACAGAGGGCACTGTGGCAGCATCAACAGAGGGCACTACAGCAGCATCCACAGAGGACACTGTGGCAGTATGTACAGGACACTGTGGCATTATCTAGGTGTGTGTTGCATTATCTACAGAGGGCACTGTGGCAGCATCTACAGAGGGCACTGTGGCAGCATCTACAGAGGGCACTGTGGCAGCATCTACAGAGGGCACTGTGGCAGCATCTACAGAGGGCACTGTGGCAGCATCTACAGAGGGCACTGTGGCAACATCTACAGAGGGCACTGTGGCAGTATGTACAGGACACTGTGGCATTATCTAGGGATGTGTTGCATTATCTACAGAGGGCACTGTGGCATTATCTACAGAGGGCACTGTGGCAGCATCTACAGAGGGCACTGTGGCAGCATCTACAGAGGGCACTGTGGCAGCATCTACAGAGGGCACTGTGGCAGCATCTACAGAGGGCACTGTGGCAGCATCTACAGAGGGCACTGTGGCAGCATCTACAGAGGGCACTGTGGCAGTATCTACAGAGGGCACTGTGGCAGTATCTACAGAGGGCACTGTGGCAGTATGTACAGGACACTGTGGCATTATCTAGTGGTGTGTTGCATTATCTACAGAGGGCACTGTGGCATTACCTACAGAGGGCACTGTGGCAGCATCTACAGAGAACACTGTGGCAGCATCTACAGAGGGCACTGTGGCAGCATCTACAGAGGGCACTGTGGCAGAATCTACAGAGGGCACTGTGGCATTATCTACAAGTGGGTGCGTGGCAATATCTGCAGAGGACACTGTGGCATTATCTAGGGGTGTGTTGCATTATCTACAGAGAGCACTGTGGCATTATCTACAGAGGGCACTGTGGCCTTATCTAGGGGTGTGTTGCATTATCTACAGAGGGCACTGTAGCAGCATCTACAGAGGACACTGTGGCAGCATCTACAGAGGACACTGTGGCAGCATCTACAGAGAACACTACGGCAGCATCCACAGAGGACTCTGTGGCAGCATCTACAGAGGACTCTGTGGCAGCATCTACACAGGACTCTGTGGCAGCATCCACAGAGGGCACTGCGGCAGCATCCACAGAGGGCACTGTGGCATTATCTACAGAGGGCACTGTGGCAGCATCTACAGAGGGCACTGTGGCAGCATCTACAGAGGGCACTGTGGCATTATCTACAGAGGGCACTGTGGCATTATCTACAAAGGGCACTGTGGCAGCATCAACAGAGGGCACTGTGGCAGCATCAACAGAGGGCACTACAGCAGCATCCACAGAGGACACTGTGGCAGTATGTACAGGACACTGTGGCATTATCTAGGTGTGTGTTGCATTATCTACAGAGGGCACTGTGGCAGCATCTACAGAGGGCACTGTGGCAGCATCTACAGAGGGCACTGTGGCAGCATCTACAGAGGGCACTGTGGCAGCATCTACAGAGGGCACTGTGGCAGCATCTACAGAGGGCACTGTGGCAACATCTACAGAGGGCACTGTGGCAGTATGTACAGGACACTGTGGCATTATCTAGGGGTGTGTTGCATTATCTACAGAGGGCACTGTGGCATTATCTACAGAGGGCACTGTGGCAGCATCTACAGAGGGCACTGTGGCAGCATCTACAGAGGGCACTGTGGCAGCATCTACAGAGGGCACTGTGGCAGCATCTACAGAGGGCACTGTGGCAGTATCTACAGAGGGCACTGTGGCAGTATCTACAGAGGGCACTGTGGCAGTATGTACAGGACACTGTGGCATTATCTAGTGGTGTGTTGCATTATCTACAGAGGGCACTGTGGCATTACCTACAGAGGGCACTGTGGCAGCATCTACAGAGAGCACTGTGGCAGCATCTACAGAGGGCACTGTGGCAGCATCTACAGAGGGCACTGTGGCAGAATCTACAGAGGGCACTGTGGCATTATCTACAAGTGGGTGCGTGGCAATATCTGCAGAGGACACTGTGGCATTATCTAGGGGTGTGTTGCATTATCTACAGAGGGCACTGTGGCATTATCTACAGAGGGCACTGTGGCCTTATCTAGGGGTGTGTTGCATTATCTACAGAGGGCACTGTAGCAGCATCTACAGAGGACACTGTGGCAGCATCTACAGAGGACTCTGTGGCAGCATCTACACAGGACTCTGTGGCAGCATCTACACAGGACTCTGTGGCAGCATCCACAGAGGGCACTGCGGCAGCATCCACAGAGGGCACTGCGGCAGCATCTACAGAGGACTCTGTGGCAGCATCTACAGAGGACACTGCGGCAGCATCCACAGAGGGCACTGTGGCACTATCTAAAAAGGGGCTGCCCAATCTTGACATGTGTGCCTGCCAAACGCTGCTAACTGAGCCGCCGGACTGCATTTAGCGACACTTAAACTGGGAAGCTGGATTGTTGAAATAAGCACGTGGAGAAATATCTCAAATTTTAAACCTAGCGGTATTATTCTAGTAATATAGTGTTATAGTAGTTAAAAAAACTAATTGATTAACAATAATTTTGTATTGTATCAAATTTGAAAGTAATGCGGCCCGTCAACTTCCCATTTTTTCTATATGCGGCCCACTTACCCGGCCGAGTTTGAGACCCCTGATCTATAGCTACCAATTGTCTATAGCCAACTTTTCTCTCAACAGCAGTAGAGAAAACACCTCTGTTCCCTCTTCTTCTAATAAAACAGCGCCCCTAGTGGTCAACCCTATAAAAATTACAGAATGCTTTAATGATTTTACTAAGCCACTATCAGTACAAAGCATTGTGGATGATAGATTTCCAAAAGACATATTGCTTTAAAAATGAGATCTGTATCCATCTAATGCCCCTATAGACAGAATAAACCTTGCAGCGATGGCGAGTGGAAATGATGTATTTATTGGTCAGAGCTGCGGTGGATTTAATATACAAGTCACTATATGTATAATACACACGGGATCGGCCTCCTATAGGGAGAGAAGATGTATTGTGTTTATACGGCGCTGTATATGTCATTACATCCCGGTGACATTCTCCTCTCGGCTCCTTCACATCCAGTAATGGAGGAGGGGGTGATGCTTGATTCATATCATTTTTCACAGTCTATGGCGGTAGTCAAGGTGCTCAATGAAAACCTGCTTTTAGTCACAAGAGAAAATTGTCTATTGACTAAAGCCGCTTCCCTCTTACGTTGGGGTTGGCGGCACAAAGTAAGTGGCATCTACAAACTTGTAACAATGCGATGTTATGTTTTATAGGTTCCAGCTGCACTGACAATAAAGTTAATGTTATTTTTATCTATTTTGTGTGATTGATCTTTCTACAAAATTGCAGGTTGACGCTGCGGACAAAGTTGCAGGAATAAAGATAAAAGAAAAGGACGTGATTCTACAGTATCGGAGCGTTAACCGAGAGAAATCCTACTCTCATATCTATCTATCATCTATCTATCTCTCTCATATCTATCTATCTATCTATCTATCTATCTATCTATCTATCTATCTATCTATCTATCTATCTATCTATCTATCTATCTATCTATCTATCTATCCAATATCTATCTATCTATCTATCCAATATCTATCCAATATCTATCTATCTATCTATCTATCTATCTATCTATCTATCTATCTATCTATCTATCTATCTATCTATCTATCTATCTATCTATCTATCTATCTATCTATCCATCCAATATCTATCTATCTATCTAGCTCATATCTATCTATCCATCTATCTATCTATCTATCTATCTATCTATCTATCTATCTATCTATCTATCTATCTATCATCTATCTATCTCTCTCATATCTATCTATCTATCTATCTATCTATCTATCTATCTATCTATCATCTATCTATCTATCTATCTCTCTCATATCTATCTATCTATCTATCTATCTATCTATCTATCTATCTATCTATCTCATATCTATCTATCTATCTCTCTCATATCTATCTATCTATCTCTCTCATATCTATCTATCTATCTCTCTCATATCTATCTATCTATCTATCTATCTATCTATCTATCTATCTATCTATCTATCTATCTATCTATCTATCTATCTCTCTCATATCTATCTATCTATCTATCTATCTATCTATCTCATATCTATCTATCTATCTATCTATCTATCGATCTCTCTCATATCTATCTATCTATCTATCTCATATCTATCTATCTATCTATCTATCTATCTATCTATCTATCTATCTATCTATCTTATCTATCTATCCAATATCTATCTATCTATCCAATATCTATCTATCTATCTATCTATCTATCTATCTATCTATCTATCTATCTATCTATCTATCTATCTATCTATCTATCTATCCATCCAATATCTATCTATCTATCTATCTAGCTCATATCTATCTATCTATCTATCTATCTATCTATCTATCTATCTATCTCATATCTATCTATCTATCTATCTATCTATCTATCTATCTATCTATCTATCTATCTATCTATCTATCTATCTATCTATCTATCTATCTATCTATCTATCTATCTATCCATCCAATATCTATCTATCTAACTAGCTCATATCTATCTATCTATCTATCTATCTATCTATCTATCTATCTATCTATCTATCTATCTATCTATCTATCTATCTATCTATGATACCATTATGAACCCTACTAAAGATGTCATCCGACTATCCCAGAGTCCTTATCTGCCCAGTTGGGGATGTATCACTACATAATGAGACATATTTGCGCTTTCAGGAGTCTGGGAATGCTGTGTAAGAACCAAGATGGACGTCAATACGACTTCTACTGAAGATATCATCCATCTTTCCCAGAGCTCTGATCTGTCTAGTTTGCAGAGTGAAGCTCATTTGCCATTCCGGAGTCTAGGAAAGCTGGGTGTAATGGCAGAAATAACAAAGAAATGGCTGCACAGAACTTTATACAATAGGACAAATGGAGAGGATGACTTATTTTTTTTTTAAGGGGGCAATGCTCTTTAATGGTTATGTCCAGAAAGTCCAAGTCTCCTCTAAGAGGTAATTTAATATCATGTCATAAACTCCATTCACACCCAGAGCTGTATTGAAAATTCTGTTTCCTCTTAGATCTCAGGCTAAAGAACCTGATGTCTCACTGCTGCCCCCTTATGGTTTGGAGTCTGAAAAGAGCGTGCTGTGCTGTGACGCATTCTAGCAATGTTTTAGGGGTTGTACACAGTTAAAAAAAACATGGCAGCTTTCCTCC